>NW_028181443.1:0-27500 GCF_964211825.1 Aythya ferina
GAATTCCTAATGTGTTTTTATGGTGGGTTGGGAGTGTGCTTTGGGATTAGGAGAACATCAGGTAGGTTTTAGGGTGTCTTTGAGGTGGATCTATGGTATTTGGGGTTTTCCTTCTATTTTTTGGCGTGATCCTGTTCTTTTTTGGGGTGTATTTGAAGTGTTTTGGGGTCTCCGTTGGGTTTTGTTTGGTTCTCGTTGGTCATCATGGTGGAAAAGGGTAAATTGTGGGTTTTGGAGAACATCAGTTAGGTTTAGGGTGGTTTTGGGGTGGATCTATGGTTTTGGTGTATTTTCTTCCAGTTTTGGTGGTGATCCTTTTCTTGTTTGGGGTGTTTTTGACGTGTTTTGGTGTCTCCATTAGGTTTAGTTGGGTTCTTGTTTGTCATTATGTTAAATAGGAGTGGATTGTGGGTTTTGGAGAACATCAGGTAGGTTTAGGGTGGTTTTGGGGTGGATCTATGGTTTTGGGAGATTTTCTTCCAGTTTTGGGGGTGATGCGTTCTTGTTTGGGGTGTTTTTGACGTTTTTGAGGTCTCTGTTGGGTTCTGTTGGGTTCTCGTTGGTCATCGTGTTGGAAAAGGGTAAATTGTGGTTTTTGGAGAAGATCAGGTAGGTTTAGGGTGGTTTTGGGGTGGATCTATGGTTTTGGGGGATTTTCTTCCAGTTTTGGGGGTGATGCCGTTCTTGTTTGGGGTGTTTTTGACGTTTTTTGGGGTCTCCGTTGGGTTTTGTTGGGTTCTCGTAGGTTATCATGGTGGAAAAGTGTAAATTGTGGGTTTTGGAGAACATCAGG
Source organism: Aythya ferina (assembly GCF_964211825.1). Classification (NCBI taxonomy): domain Eukaryota; kingdom Metazoa; phylum Chordata; class Aves; order Anseriformes; family Anatidae; genus Aythya; species Aythya ferina. The sequence continues at coordinate 794 of NW_028181443.1, forward strand.
TAGGTTTAGGGTGGTTTTGTCGTGGATATATGGTATTCAGTTTTTTTTTTTTTTGGGTGGGGGGGGATGATCCTGGACTTTTTGTGTTGTTTTTGACGTGTTTTGGGGTCTCCGTTGGGTTTCATTGGGTTTCCCATGGTCATCGTGTTGTAAAAGGGTAAATTGTGGGTTTTGGAGAACTTCAGGTAGGTTTAGGGGGAGTTTTCGCGTGGATTCATGGTATTTGGGGTTTTCTTCTTTTTGGGGGAGTGATCCTCTCCTTTCTTCGGGTGATTTTGAAGTGTTTTGGGGTTTCCGTTGCGTTTCGTTGAATTCCTAATGTGTTTTATGGTGGTTGGGAGTGTGCTTTGGGATTAGGAGAACATCAAGTAGGTTTAGGGTGTCTTTGGGGGTGGATCTATGGTATTTGGGGTTTTCTTCTATTTTTTGGCGTGATCCTGTTCTTTTTTGGGGTGTATTTGAAGTGTTTTGGGGTCTCCCGTTGGGTTTTGTTTGGTTCTCGTTGGTCATCATGGTGGAAAAGGGTAAATTGTGGGTTTTGGAGAACATCAGGTATGTGTAGGGCGGTTTTGGGGTGGATCTATGGTTTTGGGGGATTTTCTTCCAGTTTTGGTGGTGATCCTTTTCTTGTTTGGGGTGTTTTTGACGTGTTTTGGGGTCTCCATTAGGTTTAGTTGGGTTCTTGTTTGTCATTATGTTAAATAGGAGTGGATTGTGGGTTTTGGAGAAGATCAGGTAGGTTTAGGGTGGTTTTGGGGTGGATCTATGGTTTTGGGGGATTTTCTTCCAGTTTTGGGGGTGATGCCGTTCTTGTTTGGGGTGTTTTTGACGTTTTTTGGGGTCTCTGTTGGGTTTCTGTTGGGTTCTCGTTGGTCATCGTGTTGGAAAAGGGTAATTGTGGTTTTGGAGAACGTCAGGTAGGTTTAGGGTGGTTTTGGGGTGGATCTATGGTTTTGGGGGATTTTCTTCCAGTTTTGGGGGTGATGCCGTTCTTGTTTGGGGTGTTTTTGACGTTTTTTGGGGTCTCCGTTGGGTTCTGTTGGGTTCTCGTAGGTTATCATGGTGGAAAAGGTGTAAATTGTGGGTTTTGGAGAAGATCAGGTAGGTTTAGGGGTGGTTTTGGGGTGGATCTATGGTTTTGGGGGATTTTCTTCCAGTTTTGGGGGTGATGCCGTTCTTGTTTGGGGTGTTTTTGACGTTTTTTGGGGTCTCCGTTGGGTTTTGTTGGGTTCTCGTAGGTTATCATGGTGGAAAAGTGTAAATTGTGGGTTTTGGAGAACATCAGGTAGGTTTAGGGTGGTTTTGTCGTGGATATATGGTATTCCGTTTTTTTTTTTTTTTTTTGGGGGGGGGGATGAATCCTGGACTTTTTGTTGTTGTTTTTGACGTGTTTTGGGGTCTCCGTTGGGTTTCATTGGGTTTTCCATGGTCATCGTGTTGTAAAAGGGTAAATTGTGGGTTTTGGAGAACTTCAGGTAGGTTTAGGGGGAGTTTTCGCGTGGATTCATGGTATTTGGGGTTTTCTTCTTTTTGGGGGAGTGATCCTCTCCTTTCTTCGGGTGATTTTGAAGTGTTTTGGGGTTTCCGTTGCGTTTCGTTGAATTCCTAATGTGTTTTATGGTGGTGGGAGTGTGCTTTGGGATTAGGAGAACATCAAGTAGGTTTAGGGTGTCTTTGGGGTGGATCTATGGTATTTGGGGGTTTTCTTCTATTTTTTGGCGTGATCCTGTTCTTTTTTGGGGTGTATTTGAAGTGTTTTGGGGTCTCCGTTGGGTTTTGTTTGGTTCTCGTTGGTCATCATGGTGGAAAAGGGTAAATTGTGGGTTTTGGAGAACATCAGTTAGGTTTAGGGTGTTTTTGGGGTGGATCTATGGTTTTGGTGTATTTTCTTCAGTTTTGGTGGTGATCCTTTTCTTGTTTGGGGTGTTTTTGACGTGTTTTGGTGTCTCCATTAGGTTTAGTTGGGTCTTGTTTGTCATTATGTTAAATAGGAGTGGATTGTGGGTTTTGGAGAAGATCAGGTAGGTTTAGGGTGGTTTTGGGGTGGATCTATGGTTTTGGGAGATTTTCTTCCAGTTTTGGGGGTGATGCCGTTCTTGTTTGGGGTGTTTTTGACGTTTTTTGAGGTCTCTGTTGGGTTCTGTTGGGTTCTCGTTGGTCATCGTGTTGGAAAAGGGTAAATTGTGGTTTTTGGAGAAGATCAGGTAGGTTTAGGGTGGTTTTGGGGTGGATCTATGGTTTTGGGGGATTTTCTTCCAGTTTTGGGGGTGATGCCGTTCTTGTTTGGGGTGTTTTTGACGTTTTTTGGGGTCTCCGTTGGGTTTTGTTGGGTTCTCGTAGGTTATCATGGTGGAAAAGTGTAAATTGTGGGTTTTGGAGAACATCAGGTAGGTTTAGGGTGGTTTTGTCGTGGATATATGGTATTCAGTTTTTTTTTTTTTTTGGGTGGGGGGGGATGATCCTGGACTTTTTGTGTTGTTTTTGACGTGTTTTGGGGTCTCCGTTGGGTTTCATTGGGTTTTCCATGGTCATCGTGTTGTAAAAGGGTAAATTGTGGGTTTTGGAGAACTTCAGGTAGGTTTAGGGGGAGTTTTCGCGTGGATTCATGGTATTTGGGGTTTTCTTCTTTTTGGGGGAGTGATCCTCTCCTTTCTTCGGGTGATTTTGAAGTGTTTTGGGGTTTCCGTTGCGTTTCGTTGAATTCCTAATGTGTTTTATGGTGGTTGGGAGTGTGCTTTGGGATTAGGAGAACATCAAGTAGGTTTAGGGTGTCTTTGGGGTGGATCTATGGTATTTGGGGTTTTCTTCTATTTTTTGGCGTGATCCTGTTCTTTTTTGGGGTGTATTTGAAGTGTTTTGGGGTCTCCGTTGGGTTTTGTTTGGTTCTCGTTGGTCATCATGGTGGAAAAGGGTAAATTGTGGGTTTTGGAGAACATCAGGTATGTGTAGGGCGGTTTTGGGGTGGATCTATGGTTTTGGGGGATTTTCTTCCAGTTTTTGGTGGTGATCCTTTTCTTGTTTGGGGTGTTTTTGACGTGTTTTGGGGTCTCCATTAGGTTTAGTTGGGTTCTTGTTTGTCATTATGTTAAATAGGAGTGGATTGTGGGTTTTGGAGAAGATCAGGTAGGTTTAGGGTGGTTTTGGGGTGGATCTATGGTTTTGGGGGATTTTCTTCCAGTTTTGGGGGTGATGCCGTTCTTGTTTGGGGTGTTTTTGACGTTTTTTGGGGTCTCTGTTGGGTTCTGTTGGGTTCTCGTTGGTCATCGTGTTGGAAAAGGGTAAATTGTGGTTTTTGGAGAACGTCAGGTAGGTTTAGGGTGGTTTTGGGGTGGATCTATGGTTTTGGGGGGATTTTCTTCCAGTTTGGGGGTGATGCCGTTCTTGTTTGGGGTGTTTTTGACGTTTTTTGGGGTCTCCGTTGGGTTTTGTTGGGTTCTCGTAGGTTATCATGGTGGAAAAGGGTAAATTGTGGGTTTTGGAGAAGATCAGGTAGGTTTAGGGTGGTTTTGGGGTGGATCTATGGTTTTGGGGGGATTTTCTTCCAGTTTTGGGGGTGATGCCGTTCTTGTTTGGGGTGTTTTTGACGTTTTTTGGGGTCTCCGTTGGGTTTTGTTGGGTTCTCGTAGGTTATCATGGTGGAAAAGTGTAAATTGTGGGTTTTGGAGAACATCAGGTAGGTTTAGGGTGGTTTTGTCGTGGATATATGGTATTCCGTTTTTTTTTTTTTTTTTTGGGGTGGGGGATGATCCTGGACTTTTTGTGTTGTTTTTGACGTGTTTGGGGTCTCCGTTGGGTTTCATTGGGTTTTCCATGGTCATCGTGTTGTAAAAGGGTAAATTGTGGGTTTTGGAGAACTTCAGGTAGGTTTAGGGGGAGTTTTCGCGTGGATTCATGGTATTTGGGGTTTTCTTCTTTTTGGGGGAGTGATCCTCTCCTTTCTTCGGGTGATTTTGAAGTGTTTTGGGGTTTCCGTTGCGTTTCGTTGAATTCCTAATGTGTTTTATGGTGGTTGGGAGTGTGCTTTGGGATTAGGAGAACATCAGGTAGGTTTAGGGTGTCTTTGGGGTGGATCTATGGTATTTGGGGTTTCTTCTATTTTTTGGCGTGATCCTGTTCTTTTTTGGGGTGTATTTGAAGTGTTTTGGGGTCTCCGTTGGGTTTTGTTTGGTTCTCGTTGGTCATCATGGTGGAAAAGGGTAAATTGTGGGTTTTTGGAGAACATCAGGTAGGTTAGGGTGGTTTTGGGGTGGATCTATGGTTTTGGTGTATTTTCTTCCAGTTTTGGTGGTGATCCTTTTCTTGTTTGGGGTGTTTTTGACGTGTTTTGGGGTCTCCGTTAGGTTTAGTTCGGTTCTTGTTTGTCATTATGTTAAATAGGAGTGGATTGTGGGTTTTGGAGAACATCAGGTAGGTTTAGGGTGGTTTTGGGGTGGATCTATGGTTTTGGGGGATTTTCTTCCAGTTCTGGGTGTGATGCCGTTCTTGTTGGGGTGTTTTTGACGTTTTTTGAGGTCTCTGTTGGGTTCTGTTGGGTTCTCGTTGGTCATCGTGTTGGAAAAGGGTAAATTGTGGTTTTTGGAGAACGTCAGGTAGGTTTAGGGTGGTTTTGGGGTGGATCTATGGTTTTGGGGGATTTTCTTCCAGTTTTGGGGGTGATGCCGTTCTTGTTTGGGGTGTTTTTTGACGTTTTTTGGGGTCTCTGTTGGGTTCTGTTGGGTTCTCGTTGGTCATCGTGTTGGAAAAGGGTAAATTGTGGTTTTTGGAGAAGATCAGGTAGGTTTAGGGTGGTTTTGGGGTGGATCTATGGTTTTGGGGGATTTTCTTCCAGTTTTGGGGATGATGCTGTTCTTGTTTGGGGTGTTTTTGACGTTTTTTGAGGTCTCTGTTGGGTTCTGTTTGGGTTCTCGTTGGTCATCGTGTTGGAAAAGGGTAAATTGTGGTTTTTGGAGAAGATCAGGTAGGTTTAGGGTGGTTTTGGGGTGGATCTATGGTTTTGGGGGATTTTCTTCCAGTTTTGGGGGTGATGCCGTTCTTGTTTGGGGTGTTTTTGACGTTTTTTGGGGTCTCCGTTGGGTTTTGTTGGGTTCTCGTAGGTTATCATGGTGGAAAAGTGTAAATTGTGGGTTTTGGAGAACATCAGGTAGGTTTAGGGTGGTTTTGTCGTGGATATATGGTATTCCGTTTTTTTTTTTTTTTTTTGGGGGTGGGGGATGATCCTGGACTTTTTGTGTTGTTTTTGACGTGTTTTTGGGTCTCCGTTGGGTTTCATTGGGTTTTCCATGTCATCGTGTTGTAAAAGGGTAAATTGTGGGTTTTGGAGAACTTCAGGTAGGTTTAGGGGGAGTTTTCGCGTGGATTCATGGTATTTGGGGTTTTCTTCTTTTTGGGGGAGTGATCCTCTCCTTTCTTCGGGTGATTTTGAAGTGTTTTGGGGTTTCCGTTGCGTTTCGTTGAATTCCTAATGTGTTTTATGGTGGTTGGGAGTGTGCTTTGGGATTAGGAGAACATCAGGTAGGTTTAGGGTGTCTTTGGGGTGGATCTATGGTATTTGGGGTTTTCTTCTATTTTTGGCGTGATCCTGTTCTTTTTTGGGGTGTATTTGAAGTGTTTTGGGTCTCCGTTGGGTTTTGTTTGGTTCTCGTTGGTCATCATGGTGGAAAAGGGTAAATTGTGGGTTTTGGAGAACATCAGGTAGTTTAGGGTGGTTTGGGGTGGATCTATGGTTTTGGTGTATTTCTTCCAGTTTTGGTGGTGATCCTTTTCTTGTTTGGGGTGTTTTTGACGTGTTTTGGGGTCTCCGTTAGGTTTAGTTCGGTTCTTGTTTGTCATTATGTTAAATAGGAGTGGATTGTGGGTTTTGGAGAACATCAGGTAGGTTTAGGGTGGTTTTGGGGTGGATCTATGGTTTTGGGGGATTTTCTTCCAGTTCTGGGTGTGATGCCGTTCTTGTTTGGGGTGTTTTTGACGTTTTTTGAGGTCTCTGTTGGGTTCTGTTGGGTTCTCGTTGGTCATCGTGTTGGAAAAGGGTAAATTGTGGTTTTTGGAGAACGTCAGGTAGGTTTAGGGTGGTTTTGGGTGGATCTATGGTTTTGGGGGATTTTCTTCCAGTTTTGGGGGTGATGCTGTTCTTGTTTGGGGTGTTTTTGACGTTTTTTGGGGTCTCCGTTGGGTTTTGTTGGGTTCTCGTAGGTTATCATGGTGGAAAAGGGTAAATTGTGGGTTTTGGAGAAGATCAGGTAGTTTAGGGTGGTTTTGGGGTGGATCTATGGTTTTGGGGGATTTTCTTCCAGTTTTGGGGGTGATGCCATTCTTGTTTGGGGTGTTTTTGACGTTTTTTGGGGTCTCTGTTGGGTTCTGTTGTGTTCTCGTTGGTCATCGTGTTGGAAAAGTGTAAATTGTGGGTTTTGGAGAACATCAGGTAGGTTTAGGGTGGTTTTGGGGTGGATCTATGGTTTTGGCGGATTTTCTTCCAGTTTTGGGGGTGATGCCGTTCTTGTTTGGGGTGTTTTTGACGTTTTTTTGGGGTCTCCGTTGGGTTTGTTGGGTTCTCGTAGGTTATCATGGTGGAAAAGGGTAAATTGTGGGTTTTGGAGAAGATCAGGTAGGTTTAGGGTGGTTTTGGGGTGGATCTATGGTTTTGGGGATTTTCTTCCAGTTTTGGGGGTGATGCCATTCTTGTTTGGGGTATTTTTTAAGGTTTTGGGGTCTCTGTTTGGTTTTGTTGGGTTCTCGTTGGTCATCATGGTGGAAAAGTGTAATTGTGGGTTTTGGAGAAGATCAGGTAGGTTTAGGGTGGTTTTGTCGTGGATATATGGTATTCAGTTTTTTTTTTTTTTTTTTGGGGTGGGGGATGATCCTGGACTTTTTGTGTTGTTTTTGACGTGTTTTGGGGTCTCCGTTGGGTTTCATTGGGTTTTCCATGGTCATCGTGTTGTAAAAGGGTAAATTGTGGGTTTTGGAGAACTTCAGGTAGGTTTAGGGGGAGTTTTCGCGTGGATTCATGGTATTTGGGGTTTTCTTCTTTTTGGGGGAGTGATCCTCTCCTTTCTTCGGGTGATTTTGAAGTGTTTGGGGTTTCCGTTGCGTTTCGTTGAATTCCTAATGTGTTTTATGGTGGTTGGGAGTGTGCTTTGGGATTAGGAGAACATCAGGTAGGTTTAGGGTGTCTTTGGGGTGGATCTATGGTATTTGGGGTTTTCTTCTATTTTTTGGCGTGATCCTGTTCTTTTTTGGGGTGTATTTGAAGTGTTTTGGGGTCTCCGTTGGGTTTTGTTTGGTTCTCGTTGGTCATCATGGTGGAAAAGGGTAAATTGTGGGTTTTGGAGAACATCAGTTAGGTTTAGGGTGGTTTTGGGGTGGATCTATGGTTTTGGTGTATTTTCTTCCAGTTTTGGGGGTGATGCCATTCTTGTTTGGGGTATTTTTTAAGGTTTTTGGGGTCTCTGTTTGGTTTTGTTGGGTTCTCGTTGGTCATCATGGTGGAAAAGTGTAAATTTTGGGTTTTGGAGAAGATCAGGTAGGTTTAGGGTGGTTTTGGGGTGGATCTATGGTTTTGGGGGATTTTCTTCCAGTTTTGGGGGTGATGCCGTTCTTGTTTGGGGTGTTTTTGACGTTTTTTGGGGTCTCCGTTGGGTTTTGTTGGGTTCTCGTAGGTTATCATGGTGGAAAAGGGTAAATTGTGGGTTTTGGAGAAGATCAGGTAGGTTTAGGGTGGTTTTGGGGTGGATCTATGGTTTTGGGGGATTTTCTTCCAGTTTTGGGGGTGATGCCGTTCTTGTTTGGGGTGTTTTTGACGTTTTTTTGGGTCTCTGTTGGGTTCTGTTGGGTTCTCGTTGGTCATCGTGTTGGAAAAGGGTAAATTGTTGTTTTTGGAGAAGATCAGGTAGGTTTAGGGTGGTTTTGGGGTGGATCTATGGTTTTGGGGGATTTTCTTCCAGTTTTGGGGGTGATGACGTTCTTGTTTGGGGCGTTTTTGACGTTTTTTGGGGTCTCCGTTGGGTTTTGTTGCTTTCCTCGTAGGTTATCATGGTGGAAAAAGGGTAAATTGTGGGTTTTGGAGAACATCAGGTAGGTTTAGGGTGGTTTTGGAGTGGATCTATGGTTTTGGGGGATTTTCTTCCAGTTTTGGGGGTGATGCCATTCTTGTTTGGGGTGTTTTTTAAGGTTTTTGGGGTCTCTGTTGGGTTTTGTTGTGTTCTCATTGGTCATCATGGTGGAAAAGGGTAAATTGTGGGTTTTGTAGAACATCAGGTAGGTTTAGGGTGGTTTGGGGTGGTTATATGGTATTCAGTTTTTTTTTTTTTTTTTTTTGGGGGGGGGGGGGGGGGATGATCCTGGACTTTTTGTGTTGTTTTTGACGTGTTTTGGGGTCTCCGTTGGGTTTCATTGGGTTTTCCATGGTCATCGTGTTGTAAAAGGGTAAATTGTGGGTTTTGGAGAACTTCAGGTAGGTTTAGGGGGAGTTTTCCGCGTGGATTCATGGTATTTGGGGTTTTCTTCTTTTTGGGGGAGTGATCCTCTCCTTTCTTCGGGTGATTTTGAAGTGTTTTGGGGTTTCCGTTGCGTTTCGTTGAATTCCTAATGTGTTTTATGGTGGTTGGGAGTGTGCTTTGGGATTAGGAGAACATCAGGTAGGTTTAGGGTGTCTTTGGGGTGGATCTATGGTATTTGGGGTTTTCTTCTATTTTTTGGCGTGATCCTGTTCTTTTTTGGGGTGTATTTGAAGTGTTTTGGGGTCTCCGTTGGGTTTTGTTTGGTTCTCGTTGGTCATCATGGTGGAAAAGGGTAAATTGTGGGTTTTGGAGAACATCAGTTAGGTTTAGGGTGGTTTTGGGTGGATCTATGGTTTTGGTGTATTTTCTTCCAGTTTTGGGGGTGATGCCATTCTTGTTTGGGGTATTTTTTAAGGTTTTTGGGGTCTCTGTTTGGTTTTGTTGGGTTCTCGTTGGTCATCATGGTGGAAAAGTGTAAATTGTGGGTTTTGGAGAACATCAGGTATGTGTAGGGTGGTTTTGGGGTGGATCTATGGTTTTGGTGTATTTTCTTCCAGTTTTGGTGGTGATCCTTTTCTTGTTTGGGGTGTTTTTGACGTGTTTTGGGGTCTCCATTAGGTTTAGTTGGGTTCTTGTTTGTCATTATGTTAAATAGGAGTGGATTGTGGGTTTTGGAGAAGATCAGGTAGGTTTAGGGTGGTTTTGGGGTGGATCTATGGTTTTGGGGGATTTTCTTCCAGTTTTGGGGGTGATGCCGTTCTTGTTTGGGGTGTTTTTGACGTTTTTTGGGGTCTCTGTTGGGTTCTGTTGGGTTCTCGTTGGTCATCGTGTTGGAAAAGGGTAAATTGTGGTTTTTGGAGAACGTCAGGTAGGTTTAGGGTGGTTTTGGGGTGGATCTATGGTTTTGGGGGATTTTCTTCCAGTTTTGGGGGTGATGCCGTTCTTGTTTGGGGTGTTTTTGACGTTTTTTGGGGTCTCCGTTGGGTTTTGTTGCTTTCTCGTAGGTTATCATGGTGGAAAAGGGTAAATTGTGGGTTTTGGAGAACATCAGGTAGGTTTAGGGTGGTTTTGGGGTGGATCTATGGTTTTGGGGGATTTTCTTCCAGTTTTGGGGGTGATGCCATTCTTGTTTGGGGTGTTTTTTAAGGTTTTTGGGGTCTCTGTTGGGTTTTGTTGGGTTCTCATTGGTCATCATGGTGGAAAAGTGTAAATTGTGGGTTTTGGAGAACATCAGGTAGGTTTAGGGTGGTTTTGGGGTGGATATATGGTATTCATTTTTTTTTTTTTTTTTTTTTTTGGGGGGGGGGGGATGATCCTGGACTTTTTGTGTTGTTTTTGACGTGTTTTGGGGTCTCCGTTGGGTTTCATTGGGTTTTCCATGGTCATCGTGTTGTAAAAGGGTAAATTGTGGGTTTTGGAGAACTTCAGGTAGGTTTAGGGGGAGTTTTCGCGTGGATTCATGGTATTTGGGGTTTTCTTCTTTTTGGGGGAGTGATCCTCTCCTTTCTTCGGGTGATTTTGAAGTGTTTTGGGGTTTCCGTTGCGTTTCGTTGAATTCCTAATGTGTTTTATGGTGGTTGGGAGTGTGCTTTGGGATTAGGAGAACATCAGGTAGGTTTAGGGTGTCTTTGGGGTGGATCTATGGTATTTGGGGTTTTCTTCTATTTTTTGGCGTGATCCTGTTCTTTTTTGGGGTGTATTTGAAGTGTTTTGGGGTCTCCTTTGGGTTTTGTTTGGTTCTCGTTGGTCATCATGGTGGAAAAGGGTAAATTGTGGGTTTTGGAGAACATCAGGTAGGTTTAGGGTGGTTTTGGGGTGGATCTATGGTTTTGGTGTATTTTCTTCCAGTTTTGGTGGTGATCCTTTTCTTGTTTGGGGTGTTTTTGACGTGTTTTGGTGTCTCCATTAGGTTTAGTTGGGTTCTTGTTTGTCATTATGTTAAATAGGAGTGGATTGTGGGTTTTGGAGAAGATCAGGTAGGTTTAGGGTGGTTTTGGGGTGGATCTATGGTTTTGGGGGATTTTCTTCCAGTTTTGGGGGTGATGCCGTTCTTGTTTGGGGTGTTTTTGACGTTTTTTGGGGTCTCTGTTGGGTTCTGTTGGGTTCTCGTTGGTCATCGTGTTGGAAAAGGGTAAATTGTGGTTTTTGGAGAACGTCAGGTAGGTTTAGGGTGGTTTTGGGGTGGATCTATGGTTTTGGGGGATTTTCTTCCAGTTTTGGGGGTGATGCCGTTCTTGTTTGGGGTGTTTTTGACGTTTTTTGGGGTCTCCGTTGGGTTTTGTTGGGTTCTCGTAGGTTATCATGGTGGAAAAGTGTAAATTGTGGGTTTTGGAGAACATCAGGTAGGTTTAGGGTGGTTTTGTCGTGGATATATGGTATTCCGTTTTTTTTTTTTTTTTTTTGGGGGGGGGGGGGATGATCCTGGACTTTTTGTGTTGTTTTTGACGTGTTTTGGGGTCTCCGTTGGGTTTCATTGGGTTTTCCATGGTCATCGTGTTGTAAAAGGGTAAATTGTGGGTTTTGGAGAACTTCAGGTAGGTTTAGGGGGAGTTTTCGCGTGGATTCATGGTATTTGGGGTTTTCTTCTTTTTGGGGGAGTGATCCTCTCCTTTCTTCGGGTGATTTTGAAGTGTTTTGGGGTTTCCGTTGCGTTTCGTTGAGTTCCTACTGTGTTTTACGGTGGTTGGGAGTGTGCTTTGGGATTAGGAGAACATCAGGTAGGTTTAGGGTGTCTTTGAAGTGGATCTATGGTATTTGGGGTTTTCTTCTATTTTTTGGCGTGATCCTGTTCTTTTTTTTTGGGTGTATTTGAAGTGTTTTGGGGTCTCCGTTGGGTTTTGTTGTGTTCCTGTTGGTCATTATGTTACATAGGTGTGGATTGTGTGTTTTGGAGAACATCAGGTAGGTTTAGGGTGGTTTTGGGGTGGATCTATGGTTTTGGAGTATTTTCTTTCAGTTTTGGAGGTGATGCCGTTCTTGTTTGGGGTGTTTTTTAAGGTTTTTGGGGTCTCTGTTGGGTTTTGTTGGGTTCTCGTTTGTCATCATGGTGGAAAAGGGTAAATTGTGGGTTTTGGAGAACATCAGGTAGGTTTAGGGTGGTTTTGGGGTGGATCTATGGTTTTGGGGGATTTTCTTCCAGTTTTGGGGGTGATGCCATTCTTGTTTGGGGTGTTTTTTAAGGTTTTTGGGGTCTCTGTTGGGTTTTGTTGGGTTCTCGTTGGTCATCATGGTGGAAAAGGGTAAATTGTGGGTTTTGGAGAACATCAGGTAGGTTTAGGGTGGTTTTGGGGTGGATCTATGGTTTTGGAGTATTTTCTTTCAGTTTTGGAGGTGATGCCATTCTTGTTTGGGGTGTTTTTTAAGGTTTTTGGGGTCTCTGTTGGGTTTTGTTGGGTTCTCGTTGGTCATCATGGTGGAAAAGGGTAAATTGTGGGTTTTGGAGAACATCAGGTAGGTTTAGGGTGGTTTTGGGGTGGATATACGGTATTCAGTTTTATTTTTTTTTTTTGGGTGGGGGGGGGGGATGATCCTGGACTTTTTGTGTTGTTTTTGATGTGTTTTGGGGTCTCCATTAGGTTTAGTTGGGTTCTTGTTTGTCATTATGTTAAATAGGAGTGGATTGTGATTTTGGAGAACATCAGGTAGGTTTAGGGTGGTTTTGGGGTGGATCTATGGTTTTGGCGTATTTTCTTCCAGATTTGGGGGTGATGCCGATATTTTTTGGGGTGTTTTTGACGTGTTTTGGGGTCTCTGTTGGGTTTATTTGCGTTCTCATTGGTCATCATGGTGGAAAAGTGTACATTGTGGGTTTTGGAGAACATCAGGTAGGTTTAGGGTGTCTTTGGGGTGGATCTATGGTATTTGGGGTTTTCTTCTATTTTTTGGCATGAACCTGTTCTTTTTTGGGGTGTTTTTGACGTGTTTTGGGGTCTCTGTTGGGTTTTGCTGGGTTCTCGTTTGTCATCGTGTTGGAAAAGGGTAAATTGTGGGTTTTGGAGAACATCAGGTAGGTTTAGGGTGGTTTTGGGGTGGATCTATGGTTTTGGCGGATTTTCTTCCAGTTTTGGGGGTGATGCCATTCTTGTTTTGTTTTTTTTTCAATTTTTTTTTGGGGTCTCTGTTTGGTTTTGTTGGGTTCTCGTTGGTTATCATGGTGGAAAATAGTAAATTGTGGGTTTTGTAGAACATCCGGTAGGTTTAGGGTGGTTTTGGGGTGGATATATGGTATTCAGTTTTTTTTTTTTTTTTTTTTTTTTGGGGGGGGGGGGATGATCCTGTACTTTTTGTGTTGTTTTTGACGTGTTTTGGGGTCTCCATTAGGTTTTGTTAGGTTCTTGTTTGTCATTATGTTAAATAGGAGTGGATTGTGGGTTTTGGAGAACATCAGGTAGGTTTAGGAATACTTTTGGGTTGGAACTATGGCTTTTTGGGTTTTCTTTCATTTTGGGGAATGATCCTGTTATTTTTGGGGTGTTTTTGACGTTTTTTGGGGTCTCCGTTGGGTTTTGTTGGGTTCTCGTTGGTCATCATGGTGGAAAAGGGTATATTGTGGGTTTTGGAGAACATCAGGTAGGTTTAGGGTGTTTTTGGGGTGGATCTATGGTTTTGGCGTATTTTCTTCCAGTTTTGGGGGTGATGCCGATATTTTTTGGGGTGTTTTTGACGTGTTTTGTGGTCTCCATTAGGTTTTGTTGGGTTCTTGTATTTCATTATGTTGAATAGGAGTGGATTGTGGGTTTTGCAGAGCATCAGGAAGGTTTAAGGGTTTTTTTAGGGTTAAATCATGGCATTTATTTATTTATTTATTTATTTTAACATGTGTGTTGATTTTGGTGTGTTTTTGACGTGTTTTGGGGTCTCCGTTGGGTTTCGTTGGGTTTTCCGTGGTCATCATGGTGGAAAAGGGTAAATTGCTGGTTTTGGAGAACTTCAGGTAGGTTTAGGGGGACTTTTCGCGTGGATTCATGGTATTTGGGGTTTTCTTCTTTTTTGGAGAGTGATCCTCTCCTTTCTTCGGGTGATTTTGAAGTGTTTTGGGGTTTCCGTTGCGTTTTGTTGAGTTCCTACTGTGTTTTATGGTGGTTGGGAGTGTGCTTTGGGATTAGGAGAACATCAGGTAGGTTTAGGGTGGTTTTGGTGTGGATCTATGGTTTTGGCGGATTTTTGTCCAGATTTGGGGGTGATGCCGATATTTTTTGGGGTGTTTTTGACGTGTTTTGGGGTCTCTGTTGGGTTTATTTGCGTTCTCATTGGTCATCATGGTGGAAAAGTGTACATCGTGGGTTTTGGAGAACATCAGGTAGGTTTAGGGTGTCCTTGGGGTGGATCTATGGTATTTGGGGTTTTCTTCTATTTTTTGGCACGAACCTGTTCTTTTTTGGGGTGTTTTTGACGTCTTTTGGGGTCTCTGTTGGGTTTTGCTGGGTTCTCATTTGTCACCGTGTTGGAAAAGGGTAAATTGTGGGTTTTGGAGAAGATCAGGTAGGTTTAGGGTGGTTTTGGGGTTGATCTATGGTTTTGGGGGATTTTCTTCCAGTTTTGGGGGTGATGCCATTCTTGTTTGGGGTGTTTTTTAAGGTTTTTGGGGTCTCTGTTTTGTTTTGTTGGGTTCTCGTTTGTCATCATGGTGGAAAAGGGTAAATTGTGGGTTTTGGAGAACATCAGGTAGGTTTAGGGTGGTTTTGGGGTGGATCTATGGTTTTGGGGGATTTTCTTCCAGTTTTGGGGGTGATGCCGATATTTTTGGGGGTGTTTTTGACGTGTTTTGGGGTCTCTGTTGGGTTTATTTGCGTTCTCATTTGTCATCATGGTGGAAAAGGGTACATTGTTTGTTTTGGAGAACATCAGGTAGGTTTAGGGTGGTTTTGGGGTGGATATATGGTACTCAGTTTTTTGTTTTTTTTTTTTTCTTTGGGGGGGGGGGGATGATCCTGGACTTTTTGTGTTTTTTTTGACGTGTTTTGGGGTCTCCGTTGGGTTTCATTGGGTTTTCCATGGTCATCGTGTTGTAAAAGGGTAAATTGTGGGTTTTGGAGAACTTCAGGTAGGTTTAGGGGGAGTTTTCACGTGGATTCATGGTATTTGGGGTTTTCTTCTTTTTGGGGGAGTGATCCTCTCCTTTCTTCGGGTGATTTTGAAGTGTTTTGGGGTTTCCGTTGCATTTCGTTGAGTTCCTACTGTGTTTTATGGTGGTTGGGAGTGTGCTTTGGGATTAGGAGAACATCAGGTAGGTTTAGGGTGTCTTTGGGGTGGATCTATGGTATTTGGGGTTTTCGTCCTTTTTTTGGCGTGATCCGGTTCTTTTTTGGGGTGTTTTTGACGTGTTTTGGGGTCTCCGTTGGGTTTCGTTGGGTTCTCGTTGGTCGTTAAGTTAAATGGGAGTGGATTGTGGGTTTTGGAGTAGAGTAGGTGAGTTCAAGTTGGTATTGGGGGAAAGTTCATACGTTTTTTTTTTTTTTTTTCTTCTGATCCTGTTCTTTTTTGGCGTTATTTTGACGTGTTTTGGGTTCTCCGATTGGTTTCGTTGGGTTTTCCTTTGTCATCGTGGTGGTAAAAGGTAAATTGTGGGTTTTGGAGAAATTCAGGTGAGTTTAAGGATTTTTGGGGGGTGGATCTATGGTTTTGGGGATTTTCTTTCGTTTTTGGGGGTGATCCTATTCTTTTTGTGGTGTTTTTGACGTGTTTTGGTGTCTCCGTTGGATTTTGTTGGGTTTTCCGTGGTCATCATGGTGGAAAAGGGTAAATTGCGGGTTTTGGAGAACTTCAGGTAGTTTTAATGGGACTTTTGGGGTGGATTCATGGTATTTGCGTTTTTCTTCTGTTTTTTTTTTTGGGGTGATCCTGTTCTTTTTTTTGTGGTGTTTTTGACGTGTTTTGGGGTCTCCGTTGGGTTTCGTTGGGTTTTCCATGGTCATCATGTTGGAAAAGGGTAAATTGTGGGTTTTGGAGAACATCAGGTAGGTTTAGGGTGGTTTTGGGGTGTATCTGTGGTTTTGGTGGATTTTCTTCCAGTTTTGGGGGTGATGCCGATATTTTTGTTTTTTTTTTTTTTTTCTTGACGTGTTTTGGGGTCTCCGTTAGGTTTTGTTGTGTTCTTGTTTGTCATTATGTTAAATAGGAGTGGATTGTGGGTTTTGCAGAACATCAGGGATGTTTATGGTTTTTTTTTAGTGTTAAATCATGGCTTATTTATTTAATTATTTATTTTTTTTAACATCTGTGTTGATTTTGGTGTGTTTTTGACGTGTTTTGGGGTCTCCGTTGGGTTTCGTTGGGTTTTCCGTGGTCATCATGGTGGAAAAGGGTAAATTGCTGGTTTTGGAGAACTTCAGGCCGGTTTAGGGGGACTTTTCGCGTGGATTCATGGTATTTGGGGTTTTCTTCTTTTTTGGAGAGTGATCCTCTCCTTTCTTCGGGTGATTTTGAAGTGTTTTGGGGTTTCCGTTGCATTTCGTTGAGTTCCTACTGTGTTTTATGGTGGTTGGGAGTGTGCTTTGGGATTAGGAGAACATCAGGTAGGTTTAGGGTGTCTTTGGGGTGGATCTATGGTATTTGGGGTTTTCTTCTATTTTTTGGCGTGATCCTGTTCTTTTTTGGGGTGTTTTTGACGTGTTTTGGGGTCTCTGTTGGGTTTCGTTGGGTTCTCGTTGGTCGTTAAGTTAAATGGGAGTGGATTGTGGGTTTTGGAGAAGAGTAGGTGAGTTTAAGGTGGTATTGGGGGAAAGTTCATACGTTTTGTTTTTTTTTTTTTTCTTCTGATCCTGTTCTTTTTTGGCGTTATTTTGACGTGTTTTGGGTTCTCCGATTGGTTTCGTTGGGTTTTCCTTTGTCATCGTGGTGGTAGAAGGTAAATTGTGGGTTTTGGAGAAATTCAGGTGAGTTTAAGGATTTTTGGGGGGTGGATCTATGGTTTTGGGGATTTTCTTTCGTTTTTGGGGGTGATCCTATTCTTTTTGTGGTGTTTTTGACTTGTTTTGGTGTCTCCGTTGGATTTTGTTGGGTTTTCCGTGGTCATCATGGTGGAAAAGGGTAAATTGCGGGTTTTGGAGAACTTCAGGTAGTTTTAATGGGACTTTTGGGGTGGATTCATGGTATTTGCGTTTTTCTTCTGTTTTTTTTTTTTGGGGTGATCTTGTTCTTTTTTGGTGTGTTTTTGACATGTTTTGGGGTCTCCGTTGGGTTTCGTTGGGTTGTCGTTTGTCGTTAAGGTCAATGGGAGTGGATTGTGTGGTTTGGAGAAGATCAGGTGATCTTAGGGTGATTTTGGGGGGAAAATCATGGTTTTGTTTTTTTTTTCTTCTGATCCAGTTCCTTTTTGGCGTGTTTTTGACGTGTTTTGGGGTCTCCGTTGGATTTTAGTTGGGTTCTTGTTGGTCATCAGTGTGGAAAATGGTAAATAGTTGGTTTTGGTGAACATCAGGTAGGTTTAGGGTGGTTTGGGGGTGCATCTATGGTATTTGGGGTTTTCTTCTGCTTTTTTTTGGGGTGATCCTGTTCTTTTTTTTGTGGTGTTTTTGACGTGTTTTGGGGTCTCCGTTGGGTTTCGTTGCGTTTTCCGTTGTCATCATGATGGAAAATGGTCAATTGTGGGTTTTGGAGAACATCAGGTAGGTTAAGGGGGACGTTTGGGGTGGATTCATGGTATTTGGGGTTTTCTTTCGTTTTGGGGTGATCCTGTTCTTGTTTGGGGTGTTTATAACGTGTTTTGGGGTCTCCGTTGGGTTTTGTTGTTTTCTTGTTGGGCGTTATGTTAAATAGGTGTGGATTGTGGGTTTTGGAGAACATCAGGTAGGTTTTAGTTTTTTTGGGGGTTATATCATGGTTTTTTTTTGTTTAGGATCTGGGTTGATTTTTTTTTTTTTTTTTTTTTTTTGGTTCTCTGTTGTGTTTCGTTGGGTTTTCCGTGGTCATCATGGTGGAAAAGGGTAAATTGTGGGTTTTGGAGAACATCAGGTAGGTTTAGGGTGGTTTTGGGGTGGATCTATGGTTTTGGTGGATTTTCTTCCAGTTTTGGTGGTGATCCTTTTCTTATTTGGGTTGTTTTTGACGTGTTTTGGAGTCTCCATTAGGTTTAGTTGGGTTCTTCTTTGTCATTATGTTAAATAGGAGTGGATTGTGGGTTTTGGAGAACATCAGGTAGGTTTAGGGTGGTTTGGGGGTGCATCTATGGTATTTGGGGTTTTCTTCTCTTTTTTTGGGGGTGATCCTGTTCTTCTTTTTGTGGTGTTTTTGACGTGTTTTGGGGTCTCTGTTGGGTTTTTTGGTTTTCTTGTTGGGCATTATGTTAAATAGGTGTGGATTGTGGGTTTTGGAGAACATCAGGTAGGTTTTAGGTTTTTTTTGGGTTATATCATGTTTGTGTTTTTTTTTTTTTTCTTTGTTTTTATTTTGTTTTTTTAGGATCTGGGTTGATTTTGTTTTTTTTTTTTTTTTTTTTTATTATTTTTTTGGTTCTCTGTTGTGTTTCGTTTGGTTTTCCGTGGTCATTATGGTGGAAAAGGGTAAATTGTGGGTTTTGGAGAACATCAGGTAGGTTTAGGGTGGTTTTGGGGTGGATCTATGATTTTGGTGGATTTTCTTCCAGTTTTGGGGGTGATGCCGATATTTTTTGTTTTTTTTTTGACGTTCTTTGGGGTCTCTGTTGGGTTCTGTTGGGTTCTTGTTTGTCATTATGTTAAATAGGAGTGGATTGTGGGTTTTGCAGAACATCAGGTAGGTTTAAGAGTTTTTTTAGGGTTAAATCATGGCCTTTTATTTATTTATTTTTTATTTTTTAGCATCTGTGTTGATTTTGGTGTGTTTTTGACGTGTTTTGGGGTCTCCGTTGGATTTTAGTTGGGTTCTTGTTGGTCATCAGTGTGGAAAATGGTAAATAGTTGGTTTTGGTGAACATCAGGTAGGTTTAGGGTGATTTGGGGGTGCATCTATGGTATTTGGGGTTTTCTTCTTTTTTTTTGGGGGTGATCCTGTTCTTTTTTTGTGGTGTTTTTGACGTGTTTTGGGGTCTCCGTTGGGTTTCGTTGCGTTTTCCGTTGTCATCATGTTGGAAAATGGTCAATTGTGGGTTTTGGAGAACATCAGGTAGGTTAAGGGGGACGTTTGGGGTGGATTCATGGTATTTGGGGTTTTCTTTCGTTTTGGGGTGATCCTGTTCTTGTTTGGGGTGTTTATGACGTGTTTTGTGGTCTCCGTTGGGTTTCAGTTGGCTTCTTATTGGTCATTATGTTGGAATAGTTTACATTGTGGGTTTTGGAGAACATCAGGTGTGTTAAGGGGGACTTTTGGGGTGGATCTATGGCTTTTGGGATTATCTTCCAGGTTTGGGGTTGATCGCGTTCTTGTTCGGTGTGTTTTTGAAGTGTTTTGTGGTCTCCATTGGATTTCGTTGGGTTCTCGTTGGTCGTTAAGTTCAATGGGAGTGGATTGTGGGTTTTGGAGAAGATCAAGTGAGTTTAGGGTGGTTTGGGGGGAAATTCATGGTATTGGGGATTTTTCTTCTGATCCAGTTCTGTTTTGGCGTGTTTTTGACGTGTTTTTGGGTCTCCATTGGGTTTTAGTTGGGTTTTGTTCGTAATCATGTTGGAAAATGGAAAATTCTGGGTTTTGGAGAACACCTGGTAGGTTTAGGATGGTTTTGGGATGGATCTATGGTTTTGGGTTTTTTTTTCTGTTTGTTTTTGGGGTTGATCCTGTTCATTTTTGGGGTGTTTTTACGTGTTTTGGGGTCTCCGCTGGGTTTTACTTGGCTTCTTATTGGTCATCATGGTGGAAAAGGGTAAATTGTGGGTTTTGGAGAACATCAGGTAGGTTTAGGGGGACTTTTGGGGTGGATCTATGGCTTTTGTGGTTTTCCTTCGTTTTTGGGGGTGATCCTGTTCTTTTTTGGGTTGTTTATGATGTTTTTTGAGGTCTCCGTTGGGTGTTGTTGGGTTCGTAATGGGTTTTATGGTGGTCGGGAGTGGACTTTGGGATTTGGAGAACATCAGGTAGGTTTAGGGGGACTTTTGGGGTGGATCTATGGTTTTGGGGTATTTTCTTCCAGTTTTCTGGGGTGATCCTGTTCTTTTTTGTGGTGTTTTTGACGTGTTTTGTGGTCTCCGTTTGGGTTTTTTTGGGTTCTTGTATTCGTCATGGTGAATGGGAGTGAAATGTGGGATTTGGAGAAGATCAGGTGAGTTTAGGGTGGTTTTGAGGGGAAATTCATGAATTTTTTTTTTTTTTTTTTTCTTATCCTGTTCTTTTTTTTTTTTTTTTTTTTTTTTTAACTTTTTTTGGGTCCTCTGTTGTGTTTCGTTTGTTTTTTCATTGTCATCATGTTGGAAAATTGTATATCGTGGGTTTTGGAGAACATCAGGTAGGTTTAGGGGTCCTTTTGGGGTGGATCTATGGCTTTTGGGATTTTCTTCCAGTTTTGGGGTTGATCGCGTTAGAGTTAGGGTAATGGTTAGGTGTAGCGTTAGGGTTAGGGTTAGGGTTAGTGTTAGGGTTAGGGTAAGTGTTAGGGTTAGGGTTAGGGTTAGGTTTAGGGTTAGGGTTCTCTTAGGGTTAGGGTTAGTGTTAGGGTTAGTGTTAGGGTTAGGGTTAGGTTTAGGGTTAGGGTTAGGGTTAGGTTTAGGATTAGTGTTCTCTTAGGGTTTGGGGTAGGGTTAGGGTTAGGATTAGGATTAGGGTTAGGGTTAGGGTTAGGGTTAGGGTTAGGGTTAGGGTTAGAGTTAGGGTTCTCTTAGGGTTAGGGTTAGGGTTATGGTTAGGGTTAGGGTTAGGGTTAGGGTTCTCTTCGGGTTAGAGTTAGGGTTAGGGTTAGGGTTAGTGTTCTCTTAGGGTTAGGGTTAGGGTTAGGGTTAGGATTAGGGTTAGGGTTAGGGTTAGGGTTAGGGTTAGGGTTAGGGTTAGGGTTAGGGTTAGGTTTAAGGATAGAGTTAGGGTTAGGGATAGTGTTCTCTTAGGGTTAGGGTTAGGTTTAGGGTAAGGTTTAGGGTTAGGGTTAGGGTTAGGGTTAGGGTTATTTTTAGGATTAGGGTTTTGTGAGGGTTAGCGTTAGGCTTAGGGTTAGGGTTTCGTTAGGGGTAGGGTTATGGCAAGGGTTAGGTTTAGGGTTAGAGTTAGGGTTAGGGTTAGGGTAATGGTTAAGTGTAGCGTTAGGGTTAGGGTTAGGGTTATGGTAAGGGTTAGGTTTCTCTTAGGGTTAGGGTTAGGGTTAGGGTTAGGGTTAGGGTTAGGGTTAGGGTTCTCTTAGGGTTAGGGTTAATGTTAGGGTTAGGGTTAGGGTTAGGGTTAGGGTTAGGGTTCTCTTCGGGTTAGGGTTAGGGTTAGGGTTAGGGTTAGGGTTAGGGTTAGGGTTAGGGTTAGGGTTAGGGTTAGGGTTAGGTTTAGGGTTAGGGTTCTCTTAGGTTTTGGGTTAGGGTTAGGGTTAGGATTAGGATTAGGGTTAGGGTTATGGTTAGGGTTAGGTTTAGCGTTAGGTGTAGGGTTAGGGTTAGGGTTACGTTCAGGATTAGGGTTAGGGTTAGGGTTAGGATTAAGGTTAGTGTTAGGGTTAGTTTTAGGGTTAGGGTTAGTGTTCTCTAAGAGTTAGTGTTATGGTTAGAGTTAGGTTTAGAGTTAGGGTTAGTGTTAGGTTTAGGGTTAGGGTTAGGGTTAGGGTTAGGGTTAGGGTTAGGGTTCTCTTATGGTTATGGTTAGGTTTAGGGTTAGTGATCTCTTAGGTTTAGGTTTAGGGTTAGGGTAAGGGTTAGGGTTAGGGTTAGGGTTAGGGTTAGGGTTAGGGTTAGGGTTAGGGTTAGGGTTCTCTTAAGGTTAGGGTTAGGGTTAGGGTTAGTGTTCTCTTAGGATTAGGGTTAGGGTTAGGGTTAGGGTTAGGGTTAGGGTTAGGTTTAGGGTTAGGGTTAGTGTTAGGGTTAGGGTTAGTGTTAGGTTTAGGGTTAGGGTTGGGGTTAGGGATAGTGTTAGGGTAAGGGATAGTGTTCTCTTAGGGTTAGGGTTAGGTTTGGGGTAAGGGTTAGGGTTAGGGTTAGGGTTAGGGTTAGGATTAGGGTTCTCTAAGGGTTATGGTTAAGGTTAGGGTTAGGGTTAGGGTTAGGGTTAGGGTTAGGGTTAGGGTTAGGGTTAGGGTTAGGGTTAGGGTTAGGGTTAGAGTTAGGGTTCTCTTAGGGTTAGGGTTAGGGTTATGGTTAGGGTTAGGGTTAGGGTTAGGGTTCTCTTCGGGTTAGGGTTAGGGTTAGGGTTAGGGTTAGTGTTCTCTTAGGGTTAGGGTTAGGGTTATGGTTAGGGTTAGGGTTAGGGTTAGGGTTAGGGTTAGGGTTAGGGTTAGGGTTAGGGTTAGGGTTAGGGATAGGGTTAGGGTTAGGGATAGTGTTCTCTTAGGGTTAGGGTTAGGTTTAGGGTAAGGGTTAGGGTTAGGGTTAGGGTTAGGGTTATTTTTAGGATTAGGGTTTTGTGAGGGTTAGCGTTAGGCTTAGGGTTAGGGTTTCGTTAGGGGTAGGGTTATGGCAAGGGTTAGGTTTAGGGTTAGAGTTAGGGTTAGGGTTAGGGTAATGGTTAGGTGTAGCGTTAGGGTTAGGGTTAGGGTTAGGGTTAGGGTAAGGGTTAGGTTTCTCTTAGGGTTAGGGTTAGGGTTAGGGGTAGGGTTAGGGTTCTCTTAGGGTTAGGGTTAATGTTAGGGTTAGGGTTAGGGTTAGGGTTAGGGTTAGGGTTAGGGTTCTCTTCGGGTTAGGGTTAGGGTTAGGGTTAGGGTTAGGGTTAGGGTTAGGTTTAGGGTTAGGGTTATGGTTAGGGTAACGGTTAGTGTTAGGATTAGGGTTAGGGTTAGGGTTAGGTTTATTGTTCTCTTAGGGTTAGGGTTAGGGTTAGGGTTACTGTTAAGGTTAGGGTTAGGGTTAGGGTTAGGATTAGGGTTAGGGTTAGGGTTAAGGTTAGGGTTTCGGTTAGGGTTAGAGTTAGGGTTAGGGTTAGGGTTCTCTTAGGGTTAGGGTTAGGGTAAGGGTTAGGATTAGGTTTAGTGTTAGGGTTAGTGTTAGTGTTCTCTTAAGGTTAGGGTTAGGGTTAGGGTTAGGGTTAGGGTTAGGGTTAGGGTTAGGGTTAGGGTTAGGGTTAGGGTTAGGGTTAGGGTTAGGGTTAGGGTTAGGATTAGGGTTAGGGTTAGGGTTAGGGTTAGGGTTAGGGTTAGGGTAATGGTTAGGTGTAGGGTTAGGGTTAGGGTTAGTGTTAGTGTTCTCTTAGGGTTAGGGTTAGGGTTAGGGTTAGGGTTAGGGTAAGGGTTTGGGTTAGAGTTAGGTTTAGGTTTAGGGATACGTTTAGGGTTAGGATTAGGGTACTCTTAGGGTTAGGGTTAGGGTTAGGGTTAGGGTTAGTGTTAGCTTTAGGGTTAGGGTTAGGGTTAGGGTTAGGGTTAGGATTAGGGTTAGGGTTAGGGTTAGGGTTAGGGTTAGGGTTAGGGTTAGGGTTAGGGTTAGGTTTAAGGATAGAGTTAGGGTTAGGGATAGTGTTCTCTTAGGGTTAGGGTTAGGTTTAGGGTAAGGTTTAGGGTTAGGGTTAGGGTTAGGGTTAGGGTTATTTTTAGGATTAGGGTTTTGTGAGGGTTAGCGTTAGGCTTAGGGTTAGGGTTTCGTTAGGGGTAGGGTTATGGCAAGGGTTAGGTTTAGGGTTAGAGTTAGGGTTAGGGTTAGGGTAATGGTTAAGTGTAGCGTTAGGGTTAGGGTTAGGGTTATGGTAAGGGTTAGGTTTCTCTTAGGGTTAGGGTTAGGGTTAGGGTTAGGGTTAGGGTTAGGGTTAGGGTTCTCTTAGGGTTAGGGTTAATGTTAGGGTTAGGGTTAGGGTTAGGGTTAGGGTTAGGGTTCTCTTCGGGTTAGGGTTAGGGTTAGGGTTAGGGTTAGGGTTAGGGTTAGGGTTAGGGTTAGGGTTAGGGTTAGGGTTAGGTTTAGGGTTAGGGTTCTCTTAGGTTTTGGGTTAGGGTTAGGGTTAGGATTAGGATTAGGGTTAGGGTTATGGTTAGGGTTAGGTTTAGCGTTAGGTGTAGGGTTAGGGTTAGGGTTACGTTCAGGATTAGGGTTAGGGTTAGGGTTAGGATTAAGGTTAGTGTTAGGGTTAGTTTTAGGGTTAGGGTTAGTGTTCTCTAAGAGTTAGTGTTATGGTTAGAGTTAGGTTTAGAGTTAGGGTTAGTGTTAGGTTTAGGGTTAGGGTTAGGGTTAGGGTTAGGGTTAGGGTTAGGGTTCTCTTATGGTTATGGTTAGGTTTAGGGTTAGTGATCTCTTAGGTTTAGGTTTAGGGTTAGGGTAAGGGTTAGGGTTAGGGTTAGGGTTAGGGTTAGGGTTAGGGTTAGGGTTAGGGTTAGGGTTCTCTTAAGGTTAGGGTTAGGGTTAGGGTTAGTGTTCTCTTAGGATTAGGGTTAGGGTTAGGGTTAGGGTTAGGGTTAGGGTTAGGTTTAGGGTTAGGGTTAGTGTTAGGGTTAGGGTTAGTGTTAGGTTTAGGGTTAGGGTTGGGGTTAGGGATAGTGTTAGGGTAAGGGATAGTGTTCTCTTAGGGTTAGGGTTAGGTTTGGGGTAAGGGTTAGGGTTAGGGTTAGGGTTAGGGTTAGGATTAGGGTTCTCTAAGGGTTATGGTTAAGGTTAGGGTTAGGGTTAGGGTTAGGGTTAGGGTTAGGGTTAGGGTTAGGGTTAGGGTTAGGGTTAGGGTTAGAGTTAGGGTTCTCTTAGGGTTAGGGTTAGGGTTATGGTTAGGGTTAGGGTTAGGGTTAGGGTTCTCTTCGGGTTAGGGTAAGGGTTAGGGTTAGGGTTAGTGTTCTCTTAGGGTTAGGGTTAGGGTTATGGTTAGGGTTAGGGTTAGGGTTAGGGTTAGGGTTAGGGTTAGGGTTAGGGTTAGGGTTAGGGTTAGGGATAGGGTTAGGGTTAGGGATAGTGTTCTCTTAGGGTTAGGGTTAGGTTTAGGGTAAGGGTTAGGGTTAGGGTTAGGGTTAGGGTTATTTTTAGGATTAGGGTTTTGTGAGGGTTAGCGTTAGGCTTAGGGTTAGGGTTTCGTTAGGGGTAGGGTTATGGCAAGGGTTAGGTTTAGGGTTAGAGTTAGGGTTAGGGTTAGGGTAATGGTTAGGTGTAGCGTTAGGGTTAGGGTTAGGGTTAGGGTTAGGGTAAGGGTTAGGTTTCTCTTAGGGTTAGGGTTAGGGTTAGGGGTAGGGTTAGGGTTCTCTTAGGGTTAGGGTTAATGTTAGGGTTAGGGTTAGGGTTAGGGTTAGGGTTAGGGTTAGGGTTCTCTTCGGGTTAGGGTTAGGGTTAGGGTTAGGGTTAGGGTTAGGGTTAGGTTTAGGGTTAGGGTTATGGTTAGGGTAACGGTTAGTGTTAGGATTAGGGTTAGGGTTAGGGTTAGGTTTATTGTTCTCTTAGGGTTAGGGTTAGGGTTAGGGTTACTGTTAAGGTTAGGGTTAGGGTTAGGGTTAGGATTAGGGTTAGGGTTAGGGTTAAGGTTAGGGTTTCGGTTAGGGTTAGAGTTAGGGTTAGGGTTAGGGTTCTCTTAGGGTTAGGGTTAGGGTAAGGGTTAGGATTAGGTTTAGTGTTAGGGTTAGTGTTAGTGTTCTCTTAAGGTTAGGGTTAGGGTTAGGGTTAGGGTTAGGGTTAGGGTTAGGGTTAGGGTTAGGGTTAGGGTTAGGGTTAGGGTTAGGGTTAGGGTTAGGGTTAGGATTAGGGTTAGGGTTAGGGTTAGGGTTAGGGTTAGGGTTAGGGTAATGGTTAGGTGTAGGGTTAGGGTTAGGGTTAGTGTTAGTGTTCTCTTAGGGTTAGGGTTAGGGTTAGGGTTAGGGTTAGGGTAAGGGTTTGGGTTAGAGTTAGGTTTAGGTTTAGGGATACGTTTAGGGTTAGGATTAGGGTACTCTTAGGGTTAGGGTTAGGGTTAGGGTTAGGGTTAGTGTTAGCTTTAGGGTTAGGATTAGGGTTAGGGTTAGGGTTAGGGTAAGTGTTAGGGTTAGGGTTAGGGTTATGGTTAGGTTTAGTGTTCTCCTTGGGTTATTGTTAAGGTTAGGGTTAGGGTTAGGTTTAGGGTTAGGGTTAGGGTCAGGGTTCTCTTAGGTTTAGGGTTCTCTTAGGGTTAGGATTAGGGTTAGGGTTAGGGTTAGGGTTAGGGTCAGGATTCTCTTAGGGTTAGTGTTCTCTTAGGGTTAGGATTAGGGTAAGGGTTAAGGTTAGGGTTAGGGTTAGGGTTAGGGTTAGGGTTAGGGTTAGGGTTAGGGTTAGGGTTAGAGTTAGGGTTCTCTTAGGGTTAGGGTTAGGGTTATGGTTAGGGTTAGGGTTAGGGTTAGGGTTCTCTTCGGGTTAGAGTTAGGGTTAGGGTTAGGGTTAGTGTTCTCTTAGGGTTAGGGTTAGGGTTAGGGTTAGGGTTAGGGTTAGGGTTAGGGTTAGGGTTAAGGTTAGGGTTAGGGTTAGGGTTAGGGTTAGGTTTAAGGATAGAGTTAGGGTTAGGGATAGTGTTCTCTTAGGGTTAGGGTTAGGTTTAGGGTAAGGTTTAGGGTTAGGGTTAGGGTTAGGGTTAGGGTTATTTTTAGGATTAGGGTTTTGTGAGGGTTAGCGTTAGGCTTAGGGTTAGGGTTTCGTTAGGGGTAGGGTTATGGCAAGGGTTAGGTTTAGGGTTAGAGTTAGGGTTAGGGTTTGGGTAATGGTTAAGTGTAGCGTTAGGGTTAGGGTTAGGGTTAGGGTTAGGGTAAGGGTTAGGTTTCTCTTAGGGTTAGGGTTAGGGTTAGGGTTAGGGTTAGAGTTCTCTTAGGGTTAGGGTTAATGTTAGGGTTAGGGTTAGGGTTAGGGTTAGGGTTCTCTTCGGGTTAGGGTTAGGGTTAGGGTTAGGGTTAGGGTTAGGGTTAGGGTTAGGGTTAGGGTTAGGGTTAGGATTAGGGTTAGGGTTAGGGTTAGGGTTAGGGTTAGGTTTAGGGTTAGGGTTCTCTTAGGGTTTGGGTTAGGGTTAGGGTTAGGATTAGGATTAGGGTTAGGGTTATGGTTAGGGTTAGGTTTAGCGTTAGGTGTAGGGTTAGGGTTAGGGTTAGGTTCAGGATTAGGGTTAGGGTTAGGGTTAGGATTAAGGTTAGTGTTAGAGTTAGTTTTAGGGTTAGGGTCAGTGTTCTCTAAGAGTTAGTGTTATGGTTAGAGTTAGGTTTAGAGTTAGGGTTAGTGTTAGGTTTAGGGTTAGGGTTAGGGTTAGGGTTAGGGTTAGGGTTAGGGTTCTCTTATGGTTATGGTTAGGTTTAG
>NW_028181443.1:167500-170000 GCF_964211825.1 Aythya ferina
GGGTTAGGTTTAGGATTAGTGTTCTCTTAGGGTAAGGGTTAGGGTTAGGGTTAGGGTTAGGGTTAGGGTTAGGATTAGGGTTAGGTTTAGGATTAGTGTTCTCTTAGGGTTAGGGTTAGGGTTAGGTATCTCTTACGGTAAGGGGTAGGGTAAGGGTTAGGGTTAGTGTTAGTGTTCTCTTAGAGTTAGTGTTAGGGTTAGAGTAAGGGTTAGAGTTAGGGTTAGTGTTAGGTTTAGGGTTAGGGTTAGGGTAAGGGTTAGGGTTAGGGTTAGGGTTAGGGTTAGGGTTAGGGTTAGGGTTAGGGTTAGGGTTAGGGTTAGGGTTAGGGTTCTCTTAGGGTTAGGGTTAGGGTTTGGGTTAGGGTTAGGGTTAGGGTTAGGGTTAAGGTTAGGGTTAGGTTTAGGGTTACGGTTAGGGTTAGGATTAGGGTTAGGGTTAGGGTTATTGTTCTCTTACGTTTAGAGTTAGGGTTAGGGTTAGGGTTAGGTTTAGGGTTAGGTTTAGTGTTCTCTTAGGGTTAGGGTTAAGGTTAGGGTTAGGGTTAGGGTTAGGGTTAGGGTTAGGGTTAGGGTTAGGGTTAGGGTTAGGGTTAGGGTTCACTTAGGGTTAGGGTTAGGGTTAGGGTTAGGGTTAGGGTTAGTGTTAGGGTTAGGGTTAGGGTTCTCTTAGGGTTAGGGTTAGGGTAAGGGTTAGGGTTTGGGTTAGAGTTAGGGTTAGGTTTAGGGTTAAGATTAGGGTTCTCTTAGGGTTAGGGTTAGGGTTAGGGTTAGGGTTAGGGTTAGGGTTATTGTTATCTTAGGGTTAGGGTTAGGGTTAGGGTTAGGGTTTTAGGGTTAGGGTTAGGGTTAGGGTTAGGGTTAGGGTTAGGGTTAGAGTTAGGGTTAGGTTTAGGGTTAGGGTTGGGGTTAGGGTTAGGGTTAGGGTTAGGGATAGGGTTAGGTTTAGGATTAGGGTTAGGGTTAGGGTTAGGGTTAGGGTTAGGGTTAGGGTTAGTGTTAGTTTAAGGGTTAGGTTTAGGGTTAGTGTTCTCTTAGGGTTAGGGTTAGTGTTAGGGTTAGGGTTAGGGCTAGTGTTAGGGTTAGGTTTAGGGTTAGTGTTAGGGTTAGGGTTAGGGTTAGGGTTAGGGTTAGAGTTAGGGTTAGGGTTTGGGTTAGGGTTACAGTTAGGGTTAGGGTTAGTGTTCTCTTAGGGTTAGGGTTAGGGTTAGGGTCAGGTTTAGGGTTAGGTTTAGGGTTAGGGTTAGGGTTAGGGTTAGGGTTAGGGTTAGTGTTCTCTTAGGGTTAGGGTTAGGGTTCTCTTAGGGTTAGGGTTAGGGTTAGGGTTAGGGTTAGGGTTAGGGTTTGGGTTAGGGTTAGGGTTAGTGTTAGGGTTAGGGTTAGTGTTAGCGTTAGGGTTAGGGGTAGGTTTCTCTTTTTTTAGGTTTAGGGTTAGGGTTAGGGTTAGGATTAGGGTTAGGGTTAGGTTTAGTGTTCTCTTAGGGTTAGGGTTAAGGTTAGGGTTAGGGTTAGGGTTAGGGTTAGGGTTAGGGTTAGGGTTAGGGTTAGGTTAGGGTTAGGGTTAGGGTTCACTTAGGGTTAGGGTTAGGGTTAGGGTTAGGGTTAGGGTTAGGGTTAGGGTTAGGGTTATTGTTCTCTTAGGGTTAGGGTTAGGGTTAGGGTTAGGGTTTTAGGGTTAGGGTTAGCGTTAGTGTTAGGGTTAGGGTTAGGGTTCTCTTAGGGTTAGGGTTAGGGTTAGGGTTAGGGTTAGGGTTAGGGTTAGGGTTAGGGTTAGGGTTAGGGTTAGTTTAAGGGTTAGGTTTAGGGTTAGTGTTCTCTTAGGGTTAGGGTTAGTGTTAGGGTTAGGGTTAGGGTTAGTGTTAGAGTTAGGTTTAGGTTTAGTGTTAGGGTTAGTGTTAGCGTTAGGGTTAGGGTTAGGTTTCTCTTAGGGTTAGGGCTGGGTTAGGGTTAGGGTTAGGTTTAGGGTTAGGGTTAGGTTTAGTGTTCTCTTATGGTTAGGGTTAAGGTTAGGATTAGGGTTAGGGTTAGGGGTAGGGTTAGGGTTAGGGTTAGGGTTAGTTTTCTTTTGGGTTTAGGGTTAAGGTTAGGGTTAAGGTTAGGGTTAGGGTTAGGGTTCTCTTAGGGTTAGTGTTCTCTTAGGGTTAGGGTTAGGGTTAGGGTTAGGGTTAGGGTTAGGGTTAGGGTTAGGCTTAAAGTTAGGCTTACGGTTAGGGTTAGGGTTAGTGTTAGGGTTAGGCTTAGGGTTAGGGTTAGGTTTAGGGTAAGGGTTTGGGTTAGATTTAGGTTTAGGTTTAGGTTTAGGGTTAGGGTTAGGTTTAGTGTTCTCTTAGGGTTACGGTTAGGGTTAGGCATAGGGTTAGGGTTAGGGTTAGGGTTAGGGTTAGGGTTAGGGTTCTCTTAGGGTTAGGTTTAGGGTTATGGTTAGGATTAGGGTTAGTGCTAGAGTTAGTGTTATTGTTCTCTTAGGGTTAGGGTTAGGGTTAGGGTTAGGGTTAGGGTAAGG
>NW_028181443.1:325000-327500 GCF_964211825.1 Aythya ferina
TTAGGGTTAGGGTTAGGGTTACGGTTAGGGTTAGGGTTAGGGTTAGGGTTAGGTTTAGGGTTAGGGTTAGGATTAGTGTTCTCTTAGGGTTAGGGTTAGGGTTAGGGTTAGGGTTAGGGTTAGGGTTAGGGTTAGGGTTAGGGTTAGGGTTAGGATTAAGGTTAGTGTTAGGGTTAGGGTTAGTGTTCTCTTAGAGTTAGTGTTATGGTTAGGGTTAGGGTTAGAGTTAGGGAAACGGTTACAGTCAGGGTTAGGGTTAGGGTTAGGGTTAGGGTTAGGGTTACGGTTCTCTTAGGGTTAGGGTTAGGGTTAGGTTTAGTGATCTCTTAGGTTTAGGTTTAGGGTTAGGGTAAGGGTTAGGGTTAGGGTTACGGTTAGGGTTTGAGTTTGGGTTAGGGTTAGGGTTAGGGTTAGGGTTAGGTTTAGGGTTAGGGTTAGGGTTAGGGTTAGGGTTATGTTTACGGTTAGGGTTAGGGTGAGGTTTCTCTTAGGATTAGGGTTAGATTTAGGGTTAGTGTTCTCTTAGGGTTAGGGTTAGGGTTATGGTAAGTGTTAGGGTTAGGGTTACGGTTACGGTTAGGGTTAGGGTTAGGGTTAGGGTTAGGGTTAGGGTTAGGGTTAGGGTTAGGGTTAGGGTTAGGGTTAGGGTTAGGGTTACGGTTACGGTTACGGTTAGGGTTAGGGTTCTCTTAGGGTTAGGGTTAAGGTTAGGGTTAGGATTAGGGTTAGGGTTAGGGTTAGGGTTCGGGTTAGGGTTAGGGTTAGGGTTAGGGTTTGTGTTCTCTAAGGCTTAGGGTTAGGGTTAGTGTTAGGGTTATGGTTAGGGTTCGGTTAGGGTTAGGGTTAGGGTTAGGGTTAGGGTTAGGGTTAGGGTTAGGGTTACGGTTACGGTTAGGGTTAGGGTTAGGGTTAGGGTTAGGGTTAGGGTTAGGGTTAGGGTTACGGTTACGGTTACGGTTAGGGTTAGGGTTCTCTTAGGGTTAGGGTTAAGGTTAGGGTTAGGATTAGGTTTAGGGTTAGGGTTAGGGTTAGGGTTAGGGTTAGGGTTAGGGTTAGGGTTAGGGTTAGGGTTAGGGTTAGGGTTAGGGTAAGGGTTAGGGTTAGTGTTAGGTTTAGGGTTAGGGTTAGGGTTAGGGTTAGTGTTCTCTTAGGCTTATGGTTAAGGTTAGGGTTAGGGTTAGGGTTAGGGTAAGGGTTAGGGTTAGGGTTAAGGTTAGGGTTAGGGTTAGGGTTAGGGTTAGGGTTAGGGTTAGGGTTCTCTTAGGGTTAGGGTTAGGGTTAGGTTTAGTGATCTCTTAGGTTTAGGTTAGGGTTAGGGTAAGGGTTAGGGTTAGGGTTAGGGTTAGGGTTAGGGTTAGGGTTAGGGTTAGGGTTAGGGTAAGGGTTAGGGTTAGGGTTAAGCTTAGGGTTAGGGTTAGGGTTAGTGTTAGGGTTAGGATTAGGATTAGGGTTAGGGTTAGGGTTAGGGTTAGGGTTAGCGTTAGGGGTAGGGTTAGGGTTAGGTTTAGGGTTAGGGTTAGGGTTAGGGTTAGGTTTAGGGTTAGGATTAAAGGTTAGTGTTAGGGTTAGGGTTAGGGTTAGGATTAGTGTTCTCTTAGGGTTAGGGTTAGGGTTAGTGTTAGGGTTAGGATTAGGATTAGGGTTAGGGTTAGGGTTAGGGTTAGGGTTAGCGTTAGGGGTAGGGTTAGGGTTAGGTTTAGGGTTAGGGTTAGGGTTAGGGTTAGGTTTAGGGTTAGGATTAAAGGTTAGTGTTAGGGTTAGGGTTATTGTTCTCTTAGAGTTAGTGTTAGGGTTAGGGTTAGAGTTAGGGAAAGGGTTACGGTTAGGTTTAGGGTTAGGGTTAGGGTTAGGGTTAGGGTTAGGGTTAGGGTTAGGTTTAGGGTTAGGGTTAGGGTTAGGGTTAGGTTTAGGGTAAGGGTTAGGGTTAGGGTTAGGGTTAGGGTTAGGGTTAGGGTTAGGGTTAGGGTTAGGGTTAAGGTTAGTGTTCTCTTAGGCTTAAGGTTAGGGTTAGAGTTAGGGTTAGGGTAAGGGTTAGGGTTAGGATTAAGGTTAGGGTTAGGGGTAGGGTTAGGGTTAGGGTTAGGGTTAGGGTTAGGGTTGTGGTTAGGATTAAGTTTATGTTTAGTGTTAGGTTTAGGGTTAGTATTCTCTTAGGGTTAGGGTTATGGTTAGGGTTAGGGTTAGGGTTTTGTGAGGGTTAGTGTTACGTTTAGGGTTAGGGTTTCGTTAGGGGTAGGGTTATGGCAAGGGTTAGGTTTAGGGTTAGGGTTAGGGTTAGTGTTCTCTTAGGGTTAGGGTTAGGGTTAGGGTTAGGGTTAGGGTTAGGGTTAGGGTTAGGGTTAGGTTTGGGTTTGGGTTAGGGATAGGGTTAGGGTTAGGGTTAGGGATAGGGTTAGGGTTAGGGTTAGGGTTAGGGTTGTGGTTAGGATTAAGTTTATGTTTAGTGTTAGGTTTAGGGTTAGTATTCTCTTAGGGTTAGGGTTATGGTTAGGGTTAGGGT
>NW_028181443.1:430000-432500 GCF_964211825.1 Aythya ferina
TCTCTTAGGGATAGGGTTAGGGTTATGGTTAGGGTTAGGGTTAGGGTTAGGGTTCTCTTCGGGTTAGGGTTATGGTTAGGGTTAGGGTTAGGGTTAGGGTTAGGGTTAGGGTTAGGGTTACTGTTACGGTTAGGGTTAGGATTAGGGTTAGGGTTAGGGTTAGGGTTAGTGTTCTCTTAGGGTTAGGGTAAGGGTTAGGGTTAGGGTTAGGGTTAGGGTTAGGGATAGGTTTATGGTTAGGGATAGTGTTCTCTTAGGGTTAGGGTTAGGTTTAGGGTAAGTGTTAGGGTTAGGGTTAGGGTTATGGATATTGTTAGGATTAGGGTTTTGTGAGGGTTAGAGTTAGGCTTAGGTTTAGGGTTTCGTTAGGTGTAGGGTTATGGCAAGGGTTAGGGTTACGGTTCGGGTTAGGGTAATGGTTAGGTGTAGCTTTAGGGTTAGGGTTAGGGTTAGGGTTAGGGTTAGGCTTAGGGTTAGGCTTAGGGTTAGGGTTCTATTAGGGTTAGGGTTAGGGTTAGGGTTAGGATTAGGGTTAGTGCTAGAGTTAGTGTTAGTGTTCTCTTAGGGTTAGGGTTAGGGTTAGGGTTAGTGTAAGGGTTTGGGTTAGAGTTAGGTTTAGGTTTAGGGTTAGATTTAGGGTTAGGGTTAGGATTAGGGTTAGTGCTAGAGTTAGTGTTAGTGTTCTCTTAGGGTTAGGGTTAGGGTTAGGGTTAGGGTTAGGGTTAGGGTAAGGGTTTGGGTTAGAGTTAGGTTTAGGTTTAGGGTTAGGTTTAAGGTTAGGATTAGGGTTCTCTTAGGGTTAGGGTTAGGGTTAGGTTTAAGGTTAGGATTAGGGTTCTCTTAGGGTTAGGGTTAGGGTTAGGGTTAGGGTTCTCTTAGGGTTAGGGTTAGGGTTATGGTTAGGATTAGGGTTAGTGTTAGGGTTAGTGTTAGTGTTCTCTTAGGGTTAGGGTTAGGGTTAGGGTTAGGGTTAGGGTTAGGGTTAGGGTTAGGTTTAGTGTTCTCTTAGGGTTAGGGTTAAGGTTACGGTAAGGGTTAGGGTTAGGGTTAGGGTTAGGGTTAGGGTTAGGGTTAGGGTTAGGGTTAGGGTTAGGGTTAGGGTTCACTTAGGGTTAGGGTTAGGGTTAGGGTTAGGGTTAGCGTTAGTGTTAGGTTTAGGGTTAGGGTTCTCTTAGGGTTAGGGTTAGGGTTAGGGTTAGGGTTAGGGTTAGTGTTCTTTTGGGTTTAGGGTTAAGGTTAGGGTTAAGGTTAGGGTTAGGGTTAGGGTTCTCTTAGGGTTAGGGTTCTCTTTGGGTTAGGGTTAGGGTTAGGGTAAGGATTAGGGTTAGGGTTAGGGTTAGAGTTAGTGTTCTCTTAGGGATAGGGTTAGGGTTATGGTTAGGGTTAGGGTTAGGGTTAGGGTTATGGTTAGGGTTAGCGTTAGGGTTAGGGTTCTCTTCGGGTTAGGGTTAGGGTTAGGGTTAGGGTTAGGGTTAGGGTTAGGGTTAGGGTTAGGGTTAGTGTTCTCTTAGGGTTAGGGTAAGGGTTAGGGTTAGGGTTAGTGTTCTCTTAGGGTTAGGGTTAGGGTTAGGGTTAGTGTTAGGGTTACGGTTAGGGTTAGGGTTAGGGTTAGGGTTAGGGTTAAGGTTAGGGTTTCGGTTAGTGTTAGGGTTAGGGTTAGTGTTAGGGTTAGGGTTAGGGTTAGGATTAGGATTAGGGTTAGGGTTATGGTTAGGGTTAGGTTTAGCGTTAGGGTTGGGTAAGGGTTAGGGTTAGGTTTAGGTTTAGGGTTAGGGTTAGGCTTAGGTTTAGGGTTAAGGTTAGTGTTAGGGTTAGTTTTAGGGTTAGGGTTAGTGTTCTCTTAGAGTTAGTGTTAGGGTTAGAGCTAGGGTTATAGTTAGGGTTAGTGTTAGGTTTAGGGTTAGGGTTAGGGTAAGGGTTTGGGTTAGAGTTAGGGTTCTCTTAGGGTTAGTTTTAGGTTTAGGGTTAGTGATCTCTTAGGTTTAGGTTTAGGGTTAGTGTAAGGGTTAGGGTTAGGGTTAGGGTTAGGGTTCTCTTAGGGTTAGGGTTAGGGTTAGTGTTCTCTTAGGGTTAGGGTTAGGGTTAGGGTTAGGGTTAGGGTTAGGGTTAGGTTTAGGGTTAGGGTTAGGGTTAGGGTTAGGGTTAGGGTTAGGGTTAGGGTTAGGGTTAGTGTTAGGGTTAGGGTTAGGGCTAGGGTTAGGGTAAGGGATAGTGTTCTCTTAGCGTTAGGGTTAGGTTTAGGGTAAGGGTTAGGGTTAGGGTTAGGGTTAGTGTTAGGGTTAGGGTTAGGGTTCTCTTAGGGTTAGGGTTAGGGTTAGGGTTAGGGTTAGAGTTAGGGTTAGGTTTAGGGTTAGGGTTGGGGTTAGGGTTAGGGTTAGGGTTAGGGTTAGTGTTAGGGTTAGGGTTAGGGTTAGGGTTAGGGTTAGGGTTAGGGTTAGGGTTAGGGTTAGTTTAAGGGTTAGTTTTAGGGTTAGTGTTCTCTTAGGGTTAGGGTTAGTGT
>NW_028181443.1:437500-440000 GCF_964211825.1 Aythya ferina
TTAGGGTTAGGGTTAGGATTAGGGTTCTCTTAGGGTTAGGGTTAGGGTTAGGGTTAGGGTTAGGGTTAGGGTTAGGGTTAGGTTTAGTGTTCTCTTAGGGTTAGGGTTAAGGTTACGGTAAGGGTTAGGGTTAGGGTTAGGGTTAGGGTTAGGGTTAGGGTTAGGGTTAGGGTTAGGGTTCACTTAGGGTTAGGGTTAGGGTTAGGGTTAGGGTTAGCGT
The DNA here is from genome assembly GCF_964211825.1 of Aythya ferina. NCBI lineage: Eukaryota > Metazoa > Chordata > Aves > Anseriformes > Anatidae > Aythya > Aythya ferina. Next base: position 437,721 of record NW_028181443.1, read on the forward strand.
TAGTGTTAGGGTTAGGGTTAGGGTTCTCTTAGGGTTAGGGTTAGGGTTAGGGTTAGGGTTAGGGTTAGTGTTCTTTTGGGTTTAGGGTTAAGGTTAGGGTTAAGGTTAGGGTTAGGGTTCTCTTAGGGTTAGGGTTCTCTTTGGGTTAGGGTTAGGGTTAGGGTTAGGGTTAGGGTTAGGGTTAGGGTTAGGGTTATGGTTAGGGTTAGCGTTAGGGTTAGGGTTCTCTTCGGGTTAGGGTTAGGGTTAGGGTTAGGGTTAGGGTTAGGGTTAGGGTTAGGGTTACTGTTACGGTTAGGGTTAGGATTAGGGTTAGGGTTAGGGTTAGGGTTAGTGCTCTCTTAGGGTTAGGGTAAGGGTTAGGGTTAGGGTTAGGGTTACGGATATTGTTAGGATTAGGGTTTTGTGAGGGTTAGAGTTAGGCTTAGGTTTAGGGTTTCGTTAGGTTTAGGGTTATGGCAAGGGTTAGGGTTATGGTTCGGGTTAGGGTAATGGTCAGGTGTAGCTTTAGGGTTAGGGTTAGGGTTAGGGTTAGGGTTAGGGTTAGGGTTAGGGTTAGGGTTAGGGTTAGGGTTCTCTTAGGGTTAGGTTTCGGGTTATGGTTAGGATTAGGGTTAGTGCTAGAGTTAGTGTTAGTGTTCTCTTAGGGTTAGGGTTAGGGTTAGGGTTAGGGTAAGTGTTTGGGTTAGAGTTAGGGTTAGGTTTAGGGTTAGGTTTAGGGTTAGGATTAGGGTTCTCTTAGGGTTAGGGTTAGGGTTAGGGTTAGGGTTCTCTTAGGGTTAGGGTTAGGGTTAGGGTTAGGGTTAGGGTTAGGGTTAGGTTTAGTGTTCTCTTAGGGTTAGGGTTAAGGTTACGGTAAGGGTTAGGGTTAGGGTTAGGGTTAGGGTTAGGGTTAGGGTTAGGGTTAGGGTTAGGGTTAGGGTTCACTTAGGGTTAGGGTTAGGGTTAGGGTTAGGGTTAGGGTTAGCGTTAGGGTTAGGGTTAGGGTTCTCTTAGGGTTAGGGTTAGGGTTAGGGTTAGGGTTAGGGTTAGGGTTAGGGTTAGGGTTAGTGTTCTTTTGGGTTTAGGGTTAAGGTTAGCGTTAAGGTTAGGGTTAGGGTTAGGGTTCTCTTAGGGTTAGGGTTCTCTTTGGGTTAGGGTTAGGGTTAGGGTTAGGGTTAGGATTAGGGTTAGGGTTAGGGTTAGAGTTAGTGTTCTCTTAGGGATAGGGTTAGGGTTATGGTTAGGGTTAGGGTTAGGGTTAGGGTTCTCTTCGGGTTAGGGTTAGGGTTAGGGTTACTGTTACGGTTAGGGTTAGGATTAGGGTTAGGGTTAGGGTTAGAGTTAGTGTTCTCTTAGGGTTAGGGTAAGGGTTAGGGTTAGGGTTAGGGTTAGGGTTAGGGTTAGGGATAGGTTTATGGTTAGGGATAGTGTTCTCTTAGGGTTAGGGTTAGGTTTAGGGTAAGTGTTAGGGTTAGGGTTAGGGTTATGGATATTGTTAGGATTAGGGTTTTGTGAGGGTTAGAGTTAGGCTTAGGTTTAGGGTTTCGTTAGGTGTAGGGTTATGGCAAGGGTTAGGGTTAGGGTTCGGGTTAGGGTAATGGTTAGGTGTAGCTTTAGGGTTAGGGTTAGGGTTAGGGTTAGGGTTAGGCTTAGGGTTAGGCTTAGGGTTAGGGTTCTATTAGGGTTAGGGTTAGGGTTAGGGTTAGGATTAGGGTTAGTGCTAGAGTTAGTGTTAGTGTTCTCTTAGGGTTAGGGTTAGGGTTAGGGTTAGTGTAAGGGTTTGGGTTAGAGTTAGGTTTAGGTTTAGGGTTAGGTTTAAGGTTAGGATTAGGGTTCTCTTAGGGTTAGGGTTAGGGTTAGGGTTAGGGTTCTCTTAGGGTTAGGGTTAGGGTTATGGTTAGGATTAGGGTTAGTGTTAGGGTTAGTGTTAGTGTTCTCTTAGGGTTAGGGTTAGGGTTAGGGTTAGGGTAAGGGTTTGGGTTAGAGTTAGGGTTAGGTTTAGGGTTAGGTTTAGGGTTAAGATTAGGGTTCTCTTAGGGTTAGGGTTAGGGTTAGGGTTAGGGTTAGGGTTAGGGTTAGGGTTAGGGTTATTGTTCTCTTAGGGTTAGGGTTAGGGTTAGGGTTAGGGTTTAAGGGTTAGGGTTAGTGTTAGGGTTAGGGTTAGAGTTAGGGTTAGGTTTAGGGTTAGGGTTGGGGTTAGGGTTAGGGTTAGGGTTAGGGTTAGGGTTAGGGTTAGGGTTAGGGTTAGGGTTAGTGTTACGGTTAGGCTTAGGGTTAGGGTTAGGGTTAGGGTTAGGG
>NW_028181443.1:447500-452500 GCF_964211825.1 Aythya ferina
GTTAGGTTTAGGGTTAGGATTAGGGTTCTCTTAGGGTTAGGGTTAGGGTTAGGGTTAGGGTTAGGGTTAGGGTTAGGGTTCTCTTAGGGTTAGGGTTAGGGTTATGGTTAGGATTAGGTTTAGTGTTAGGGTTAGTGTTAGTGTTCTCTTAGGGTTAGGGTTAGGGTTAGGGTTAGGGTAAGGGTTTGGGTTAGAGTTAGGGTTAGGTTTAGGGTTAGGTTTAGGGTTAAGATTAGGGTTCTCTTAGGGTTAGGGTTAGCGTTAGGGTTAGGGTTAGGGATAGGGTTAGGGTTATTGTTCTCTTAGGGTTAGGGTTAGGGTTTTAGGGTTAGGGTTAGGGTTAGGGTTAGGGTTACAGTTAGGGTTAGGTTTAGGGTTAGGGTTGGGGTTAGGGTTAGGGTTAGGGTTAGTGTTAGGGTTAGGGTTAGGGTTAGGGTTAGGGTTAGGGTTAGGGTTACGGTTAGGGTTAGGGTTCGGGTTAGTTTAAGGGTTAGGTTTAGGGTTAGTGTTCTCTTAGGGTTAGGGTTAGTGTTAGGGTTAGGGTTAGGGTTAGTGTTAGGGTTAGGTTTAGGGTTAGTGTTAGGGTTAGGGTTAGGGTTAGGGTTAGGGTTAGGGTTAGGGTTAGGGTTTTGGTTTGGGTTAGGGTTAGGGTTAGGGTTAGGGTTAGGGTTAGGGTTAGGGTTAGGGTTAGGGTTAGGGTTAGGGTTAGTGTTAGCGTTAGGGTTAGGGTTAGGTTTCTCTTAGGGTTAGGGTTAGGGTTAGGGTTAGGGTAAGGGTTAGGGTTAGGGTTAGGGTTAGGGTTAGGGTTAGGGTTAGGGTTAGGGTTAGGGTTAGCGTTACTGTTAGGGTTAGGGTTCTTTTAGGGTTGGGTTAGGGTTAGGGTTAGGGTTAGGTTTAGGGTTAGTGTTCTTTTGGGTTAAGGGTTAAGGTTAGGGTTAAGGTTAGGGTTAGGGTTAGGGTTCTCTTAGGGTTAGTGTTCTCTTAGGGTTAGGGTTAGGGTTAGGGTTAGGGTTAGGGTTAGGCTTAGGCTTAGACTTAGGCTTAGGGTTAGGCTTAAAGTTAGGCTTACGGTTAGGGTTACGGTTAGGGTTAGGGTTAGGGTTAGGGTTAGGGTTAGGGTTAGGGATAGGGTTAGGGTTAGGGTTAGGGTTAGGGTTAGGGTTAGGGTTAGGGTTAGGGTTAGGGTAAGGGTTTTGGTTAGATTTACGTTTAGGTTTAGGTTTAGGGTTAGGGTTAGGTTTAGTGTTCTCTTAGGGTTAGGGTTAGGGTTAGGCATAGGGTTAGGGTTAGGGTTAGGGTTAGGGTTAGGGTAAGGTTTTGGGTTAGAGCTAGGGTTAGGTTTAGGGTTAGGATTAGGGTTCTCTTAGGGTTAGGGTTAGGGTTAGGGTTAGGGTTCTCTTAGGGTTAGGGTTAGGGTTAGGGTTAGGGTTAGGGTTAGGGTTAGGTTTAGTGTTCTCGTAGGGTTAGGTTAAGGTTAGGGTTAGGGTTAGGGTTACGGTTTGGGTTAGGGTTAGGGTTAGGGTTAGGGTTAGGGTTAGGGTTCACTTAGGGTTAGGGTTCTCTTAGGGTTAGGGTTAGCGTTAGTGTTAGAGTTAGGGTTAGGGTTAGGGTTAGGGTTAGGGTAAGGGTTTGGGTTAGAGTTAGGTTTAGGTTTAGGGTTAGGTTTAGGGTTAGGATTAGGGTTCTCTTAGGGTTAGGGTTAGGGTTAGGGTTAGGGTTAGGGTTAGGGTTAGGGTTCTCTTAGGGTTAGGGTTAGGGTTATGGTTAGGATTAGGTTTAGTGTTAGGGTTAGTGTTAGTGTTCTCTTAGGGTTAGGGTTAGGGTTAGGGTTAGGGTAAGGGTTTGGGTTAGAGTTAGGGTTAGGTTTAGGGTTAGGTTTAGGGTTAAGATTAGGGTTCTCTTAGGGTTAGGGTTAGCGTTAGGGTTAGGGTTAGGGTTAGGGTTAGGGTTATTGTTCTCTTAGGGTTAGGGTTAGGGTTTTAGGGTTAGGGTTAGGGTTAGGGTTAGGGTTACAGTTAGGGTTAGGTTTAGGGTTAGGGTTGGGGTTAGGGTTAGGGTTAGGGTTAGTGTTAGGGTTAGGGTTAGGGTTAGGGTTAGGGTTAGGGTTACGGTTAGGGTTAGGGTTCGGGTTAGTTTAAGGGTTAGGTTTAGGGTTAGTGTTCTCTTAGGGTTAGGGTTAGTGTTAGGGTTAGTGTTAGGGTTAGTGTTAGGGTTAGGTTTAGGGTTAGGGTTAGGGTTAGGGTTAGGGTTAGGGTTAGGGTTAGGGTTAGGGTTTTGGTTTGGGTTAGGGTTAGGGTTAGGGTTAGGGTTAGGGTTAGGGTTAGGGTTAGGGTTAGGGTTAGGGTTAGCGTTAGCGTTAGGGTTAGGTTTCTCTTAGGGTTAGGGTTAGGGTTAGGGTTAGGGTTAGGGTTAGGGTTAGGGTTAGGGTTAGGGTTAGGGTTAGGGTTAGGGTTAGGGTTAGGGTTAGGGTTAGGGTTAGCGTTACTGTTAGGGTTAGGGTTCTTTTAGGGTTGGGTTAGGGTTAGGGTTAGGGTTAGGTTTAGGGTTAGTGTTCTTTTGGGTTAAGGGTTAAGGTTAGGGTTAAGGTTAGGGTTAGGGTTAGGGTTCTCTTAGGGTTAGTGTTCTCTTAGGGTTAGGGTTAGGGTTAGGGTTAGGGTTAGGGTTAGGGTTAGGCTTAGGCTTAGGCTTAGGCTTAGGCTTAGGCTTAGGGTTAGGCTTAAAGTTAGGCTTACGGTTAGGGTTACGGTTAGGGTTAGGGTTAGGGTTAGGGTTAGGGTTAGGGATAGGGTTAGGGTTAGGGTTAGGGTTAGGGTTAGGGTTAGGGTTAGGGTTAGGGTTAGGGTAAGGGTTTGGGTTAGATTTACGTTTAGGTTTAGGTTTAGGGTTAGGGTTAGGTTTAGTGTTCTCTTAGGGTTAGGGTTAGGGTTAGGCATAGGGTTAGGGTTAGGGTTAGGGTTAGGGTTAGGGTAAGGTTTTGGGTTAGAGCTAGGGTTAGGTTTAGGGTTAGGATTAGGGTTCTCTTAGGGTTAGGGTTAGGGTTAGGGTTAGGGTTCTCTTAGGGTTAGGGTTAGGGTTAGGGTTAGGGTTAGGGTTAGGGTTAGGTTTAGTGTTCTCGTAGGGTTAGGTTAGGGTTAGGGTTAGGGTTAGGGTTAGGGTTAGGGTTAGGGTTAGGGTTAGGGTTAGGGTTAGGGTTAGGGTTAGGGTTAGGGTTAGGGTTAGGGTTAGGGTTAGGGTTAGGGTTAGGGTTCACTTAGGGTTAGGGTTCTCTTAGGGTTAGGGTTAGCGTTAGTGTTAGAGTTAGGGTTAGGGTTAGGGTTAGGGTTAGGGTTAGTGTTCTCTTAGGGTTAGGGTTAGGGTTCTCTTAGGGTTAGGGTTAGGGTTAGGGTTAGGGTTAGGGTAAGGGTTAGGGTTAGGGTTAGGGTTAGGGTTAAAGTTAGGGTTAGGGTTAGGGTTAGGGTTAGGGTTAGGGTTAGGGTTAGGGTTAGGGTTAGTGTTAGCGTTAGGGTTAGGGTTAGGTTTCTCTTAGGGTTAGGGTTAGGGATAGGGTTAGGGTTAGGGTTAGGTTAAGTGTTCTCTTAGGGTTAGGCTTAAAGTTAGGCTTACGGTTAGGGTTAGGGTTAGGGTTAGGGTTAGGGTTAGGGTTAGGGTTAGGGTTAGGGTTAGGGTTAGGGTTAGGGTTAGGTTTAGGGTAAGGATTTGGGTTAGATTTAGGTTTAGGTTTAGGTTTAGGGTTAGGGTTAGGTTTAGTGTTCTCTTAGGGTTAGGGTTAGGGTTAGGCATAGGGTTAGTGTTAGGGTTAGGGTTAGGGTTAGGGTTAGGGTTAGGGTTCTCTTAGGGTTAGGTTTAGGGTTATGGTTAGGATTAGGGTTAGTGCTAGAGTTAGTGTTAGTGTTCTCTTAGGGTTAGGGTTAGGGTTAGGGTTAGGGTTAGGGTTAGGGTTAGGGTAAGGGTTTGGGTTAGAGTTAGGGTTAGGTTTAGGGTTAGGTTTAGGGTTAGGATTAGGGTTCTCTTAGGGTTACGGTTAGGGTTAGGGTTAGGGTTAGGGTTCTCTTAGGGTTAGGGTTAGGTTTAGGGTTAGGGTTAGCGTTAGTGTTAGGGTTAGGGTTAGGGTTAGGGTTAGGGTTAGTGTTCTCTTAGGCTTAGGGTTAGGGTTCTCTTAGGGTTAGGGTTAGGGTTAGGGTTAGGGTTAAGGTTAGGGTTAGGGTTAGGGTTAGGGTTAGGGTTAGGGTTAGTGTTAGCGTTAGGGTTAGGGTTAGGTTTCTCTTAGGGTTAGGGTTAGGGTTAGGGTTAGGGTTAGGTTAAGTGTTCTCTTAGGGTTAGGGTTAAGGTTAGGTTTAGGGTTAGGGTTAGGGTTAGGGTTAGGGTTAGGGTTAGGGTTAGGGTTAGCGTTAGTGTTTGGGTTAGGGTTCTCTTAGGGTTAGGGTTAGGGTTAGGGTTAGGGTTAGGGTTAGGGTTAGGGTTAGTGTTAGCGTTAGGGTTAGGGTTAGGTTTCTCTTAGGGTTAGGGTTAGGGTTAGGGTTAGGGTTAGGGTTAGGGTTAGGGTTAGGTTAAGTGTTCTCTTAGGGTTAGGGTTAAGGTTAGGTTTAGGGTTAGGGTTAGGGTTAGGGTTAGGGTTAGGGTTAGGGTTAGGGTTAGGGTTCGGGTTAGGGTTAGGGTTAGGGTTAGGGTTAGGGTTAGGGTTAGGGTTAGGGTTAGGGTTCTCTTAGGGTTAGGGTTAGGGTTAGGGTTAGGGTTAGGGTTAGGGTTAGGGTTAGGGTTAGTGTTCTTTTGGGTTTAGGGTTAAGGTTAGGGTTAAGGTTAGGGTTAGGGTTTCGGTTCTCTTAGGGTTAGTGTTCTCTTAGGGTTAGGCTTACGGTTAGGGTTAGGGTTAGGGTTAGGGTTAGGGTTAGGGTTAGGGTTAGGGTTAGGGTTAGGGTTAGGGTAAGGGTTTGGGTTAGATTTAGGTTTAGGTTTAGGTTTAGGGTTAGGGTTAGGTTTAGTGTTCTCTTAGGGTTAGGGTT
>NW_028181443.1:470000-472500 GCF_964211825.1 Aythya ferina
TAGGGTTAGGGTTAGGGTTAGGGTTAGGGTTAGGGTTAGGGTTAGGGTTAGGGTTAGGGTTAGGTTAGGGTTCGGATTAGGGTTAGGGTTAGGGTTAAGGTTAGAGTTCTCTTAGGGTTAGGGTTAGTGTTCTCTTAGGGTTAGGGTTAGGGTTCTCTTAGGGTTAGGGTTAGGGTTAGGGTTAGGGTTAGTGTTAGGGTTATGGTTAGGGTTAGGGTTAGGGTTAGGTTTAGTGTTCTCTTAGGGTTAGGGTTAGGGTTAGGGTTAGGTTTAGGTTTAGGGTTACGGTTAGGGTTAGGATTAGGGTTAGGGTTAGGGTTAGGGTTAGGGTAATGGTTAGGTGTAACGTTAGGGTTAGGGTTAGGGTTAGGGTTAGGGTTAGGGTTAGTGTTCTCTTGTTAGGGTTAGGGTTCGTGTTAGGGTTAGGGTTAGGGTTAGGTTTAGGGTTAGGGTTAGGGTTAGGATTAGGGTTAGGGTTAGGGTTAGGGTTAGGGTTAGGGTTAGGGTTAGGGTAATGGTTAGGTGTAGCGTTAGGGTTAGGGTTAGGTTTAGGGTTAGGGTTAGGGTTAGGGTTAGGGTTAGGGTTAGGGTTAGGTTTAGGGTTAGGGTTAGGATTAGGCTTAGGCTTAGGGTTAGGTTTAGGGTTAGGGTTCTCCTAGGGTTAGGGTTAGTTTAAGGGTTAGTGTTAGTGTTAGGGTTAGGGTTAGGGTTAGGGTTATGTTTAGGATTAGTGTTCTCTTAGGGTTAGGGTTAGGGTTAGGGTTAGGATTAGAGTTAGGTTTAGGATTAGTGTTAGGGTTAGGGTTAGGGTTAGGGTTAGGATTAGAATTAGGGTTAGGGATATGGTTAGGGTTAGGTTTAGCGTTAGGTGTAGGGTAAGGGTTAGGGTTAGGTTTAGGGTTAGGGTTAGGGTTAGGGTTAGTGTTACGGTTAGTGTTAGGGTTAGAGTTAGGGTTAGAGTTAGGGTTAGTGTTAGGTTTAGGGTTAGGTTTAGGGTTAGGGTTAGTGTTATGGTTCTCTTAGGTTTAGGGTTAGGTTTAGGGTTAGTGATCTCTTAGGTTTAGGTTTAGGGTTAGGGTAAGGTTAGGGTTAGGGTTAGAGTTAGTGTTCTCTTAGGGTTAGGGTTAGGGTTAGGGTTAGGGTTAGGGTTAGGGTTAGGGTTAGGGTTAGGGTTAGGGTTAGGGTTAGGGTTAGGTTAGGGTTAGGATTAGGGTTAGGGTTAGGGTTAAGGTTAGAGTTCTCTTAGGGTTAGGGTTAGTGTTCTCTTAGGGTTAGGGTTAGGGTTCTCTTAGGGTTAGGGTTAGGGTTAGGGTTAGGGTTAGTGTTAGGGTTAGGGTTAGGGTTAGGGTTAGGGTCAGGTTTAGGGTTAGTGTTAGGGTTAGTGTTAGGGTTAGGGTTAGGGTTAGGTTTAGGGTTAGTGTTAGGGTTAGGGTTAGGGTTAGGGTTAGGGTTACGTTTAGGGTTAGGGTTAGGGTTAGGATTAGGGTTAGGGTTAGGGTTAGGGTTAGGGTTAGGGTAATGGTTAGGTGTAGCTTTAGGGTTAGGGTTAGGGTTAGGGTTAGGGTTAGGGTTAGGGTTAGGGTTAGGGTTAGGGTTAGGGTTAGGGTTAGTGTTCTCTTGTTAGGGTTAGGGTTCGTGTTAGGGTTAGGGTTAGGGTTAGGGTTAGGGTTAGGTTTAGGGTTAGGGTTAGGGTTAGGATTAGGGTTAGGGTTAGGGTTAGGGTTAGGGTAATGGTTAGGTGTAGCGTTAGGGTTAGGGTTATGTTTAGGGTTAGGGTTAGGGTTAGGGTTAGGGTTAGGGTTAGGGTTACGGTTAGGGTTAGGGTTAGGGTTAGGGTTAGTGATAGGGTTAGGCTTAGGCTTAGGGTTAGGTTTAGGGTTAGGGTTCTCCTAGGGTTAGGGTTAGTGTTAGGGTTAGTGTTAGGGTTAGGGTTAGGGTTAGGGTTAGGGTTAAGTTTAGGATTAGTGTTGTCTTAGGGTTAGGGTTAGGGTTAGGGTTAGGATTAGAGTTAGGTTTAGGATTAGTGTTCTCTTAGGGTTAGGGTTAGGGTTAGGATTAGAATTAGTGTTAGGGTTATGGTTAGGGTTAGGTTTAGCGTTAGGGGTAGGGTAAGGGTTAGGGTTAGGTTTAGGGTTAGGGTTAGGGTTAGTGTTACGGTTAGTGTTAGGGTTAGAGTTAGGGTTAGAGTTAGGGTTAGTGTTAGGTTTACGGTTAGGGTTAGGGTTAGGGTTAGGGTTAGGGTTCTCTTAGGTTTAGGGTTAGGTTTAGGGTTAGTGATCTCTTAGGTTTAGGTTTAGGGATAGGGTAAGGTTAGGGTTAGGGTTAGAGTTAGTGTTCTCTTAGGGTTAGGGGTAGGGTTAGGGTTAGGGTTAGGGTTAGAGTTCTCTTAGGGTTAGGGTTAGGGTTAGGGTTAGGGTTAGGGTTAGGGTTAGGGTTAGGGTTAGGGTTAGGTTAGGGTTAGGATTAGGGTTAGGGTTAGGGTTAAGGTTAGAGTTCTCTT
>NW_028181443.1:475000-480000 GCF_964211825.1 Aythya ferina
TAGGGTTAGGGTTAGTGTAAGGGTTTGGGTTAGAGTTAGGTTTAGGTTTAGGGTTAGGTTTAAGGTTAGGATTAGGGTTCTCTTAGGGTTAGGGTTAGGGTTAGGGTTAGGGTTCTCTTAGGGTTAGGGTTAGGGTTATGGTTAGGATTAGGGTTAGTGTTAGGGTTAGTGTTAGTGTTCTCTTAGGGTTAGGGTTAGGGTTAGGGTTAGGGTAAGGGTTTGGGTTAGAGTTAGGGTTAGGTTTAGGGTTAGGTTTAGGGTTAAGATTAGGGTTCTCTTAGGGTTAGGGTTAGGGTTAGGGTTAGGGTTAGGGTTAGGGTTAGGGTTATTGTTCTCTTAGGGTTAGGGTTAGGGTTAGGGTTAGGGTTTTAGGGTTAGGGTTAGTGTTAGGGTTAGGGTTAGAGTTAGGGTTAGGTTTAGGGTTAGGGTTGGGGTTAGGGTTAGGGTTAGGGTTAGGGTTAGGGTTAGTGTTAGGGTTAGGGTTAGGGTTAGTGTTACGGTTAGGGTTAGGGTTAGGGTTAGGGTTAGGGTTAGGGTTAGGGTTAGGGTTAGGGTTAGGGTTAGGGTTAGGGTTAGGGTTAGGGTTAGGGTTAGGGTTAGGGTTAGGGTTAGGGTTAGGGTTAGGGTTAGTTTAAGGGTTAGGTTTAGGGTTAGTGTTCTCTTAGGGTTAGGGTTAGTGTTAGGGTTAGGGTTAGGGTAAGTGTTTGGGTTAGAGTTAGGGTTAGGTTTAGGGTTAGGTTTAGGGTTAGGATTAGGGTTCTCTTAGGGTTAGGGTTAGGGTTAGGATTAGGGTTCTCTTAGGGTTAGGGTTAGGGTTAGGGTTAGGGTTAGGGTTAGGGTTAGGGTTAGGTTTAGTGTTCTCTTAGGGTTAGGGTTAAGGTTACGGTAAGGGTTAGGGTTAGGGTTAGGGTTAGGGTTAGGGTTAGGGTTAGGGTTAGGGTTAGGGTTCACTTAGGGTTAGGGTTAGGGTTAGGGTTAGGGTTAGCGTTAGTGTTAGGGTTAGGGTTAGGGTTCTCTTAGGGTTAGGGTTAGGGTTAGGGTTAGGGTTAGGGTTAGTGTTCTTTTGGGTTTAGGGTTAAGGTTAGGGTTAAGGTTAGGGTTAGGGTTCTCTTAGGGTTAGGGTTCTCTTTGGGTTAGGGTTAGGGTTAGGGTTAGGGTTAGGGTTAGGGTTAGGGTTAGGGTTATGGTTAGGGTTAGCGTTAGGGTTAGGGTTCTCTTCGGGTTAGGGTTAGGGTTAGGGTTAGGGTTAGGGTTAGGGTTAGGGTTAGGGTTACTGTTACGGTTAGGGTTAGGATTAGGGTTAGGGTTAGGGTTAGGGTTAGTGCTCTCTTAGGGTTAGGGTAAGGGTTAGGGTTAGGGTTAGGGTTACGGATATTGTTAGGATTAGGGTTTTGTGAGGGTTAGAGTTAGGCTTAGGTTTAGGGTTTCGTTAGGTTTAGGGTTATGGCAAGGGTTAGGGTTATGGTTCGGGTTAGGGTAATGGTCAGGTGTAGCTTTAGGGTTAGGGTTAGGGTTAGGGTTAGGGTTAGGGTTAGGGTTAGGGTTAGGGTTAGGGTTAGGGTTCTCTTAGGGTTAGGTTTCGGGTTATGGTTAGGATTAGGGTTAGTGCTAGAGTTAGTGTTAGTGTTCTCTTAGGGTTAGGGTTAGGGTTAGGGTTAGGGTAAGTGTTTGGGTTAGAGTTAGGGTTAGGTTTAGGGTTAGGTTTAGGGTTAGGATTAGGGTTCTCTTAGGGTTAGGGTTAGGGTTAGGGTTAGGGTTCTCTTAGGGTTAGGGTTAGGGTTAGGGTTAGGGTTAGGGTTAGGGTTAGGTTTAGTGTTCTCTTAGGGTTAGGGTTAAGGTTACGGTAAGGGTTAGGGTTAGGGTTAGGGTTAGGGTTAGGGTTAGGGTTAGGGTTAGGGTTAGGGTTCACTTAGGGTTAGGGTTAGGGTTAGGGTTAGGGTTAGGGTTAGCGTTAGGGTTAGGGTTAGGGTTCTCTTAGGGTTAGGGTTAGGGTTAGGGTTAGGGTTAGGGTTAGGGTTAGGGTTAGGGTTAGTGTTCTTTTGGGTTTAGGGTTAAGGTTAGCGTTAAGGTTAGGGTTAGGGTTAGGGTTCTCTTAGGGTTAGGGTTCTCTTTGGGTTAGGGTTAGGGTTAGGGTTAGGGTTAGGATTAGGGTTAGGGTTAGGGTTAGAGTTAGTGTTCTCTTAGGGATAGGGTTAGGGTTATGGTTAGGGTTAGGGTTAGGGTTAGGGTTCTCTTCGGGTTAGGGTTAGGGTTAGGGTTAGGGTTAGGGTTAGGGTTAGGGTTACTGTTACGGTTAGGGTTAGGATTAGGGTTAGGGTTAGGGTTAGAGTTAGTGTTCTCTTAGGGTTAGGGTAAGGGTTAGGGTTAGGGTTAGGGTTAGGGTTAGGGTTAGGGATAGGTTTATGGTTAGGGATAGTGTTCTCTTAGGGTTAGGGTTAGGTTTAGGGTAAGTGTTAGGGTTAGGGTTAGGGTTATGGATATTGTTAGGATTAGGGTTTTGTGAGGGTTAGAGTTAGGCTTAGGTTTAGGGTTTCGTTAGGTGTAGGGTTATGGCAAGGGTTAGGGTTAGGGTTCGGGTTAGGGTAATGGTTAGGTGTAGCTTTAGGGTTAGGGTTAGGGTTAGGGTTAGGGTTAGGCTTAGGGTTAGGCTTAGGGTTAGGGTTCTATTAGGGTTAGGGTTAGGGTTAGGGTTAGGATTAGGGTTAGTGCTAGAGTTAGTGTTAGTGTTCTCTTAGGGTTAGGGTTAGGGTTAGGGTTAGTGTAAGGGTTTGGGTTAGAGTTAGGTTTAGGTTTAGGGTTAGGTTTAAGGTTAGGATTAGGGTTCTCTTAGGGTTAGGGTTAGGGTTAGGGTTAGGGTTCTCTTAGGGTTAGGGTTAGGGTTATGGTTAGGATTAGGGTTAGTGTTAGGGTTAGTGTTAGTGTTCTCTTAGGGTTAGGGTTAGGGTTAGGGTTAGGGTAAGGGTTTGGGTTAGAGTTAGGGTTAGGTTTAGGGTTAGGTTTAGGGTTAAGATTAGGGTTCTCTTAGGGTTAGGGTTAGGGTTAGGGTTAGGGTTAGGGTTAGGGTTAGGGTTATTGTTCTCTTAGGGTTAGGGTTAGGGTTAGGGTTAGGGTTTTAGGGTTAGGGTTAGTGTTAGGGTTAGGGTTAGAGTTAGGGTTAGGTTTAGGGTTAGGGTTGGGGTTAGGGTTAGGGTTAGGGTTAGGGTTAGGGTTAGTGTTAGGGTTAGGGTTAGGGTTAGTGTTACGGTTAGGGTTAGGGTTAGGGTTAGGGTTAGGGTTAGGGTTAGGGTTAGGGTTAGGGTTAGGGTTAGGGTTAGGGTTAGGGTTAGGGTTAGGGTTAGGGTTAGGGTTAGGGTTAGGGTTAGGGTTAGTTTAAGGGTTAGGTTTAGGGTTAGTGTTCTCTTAGGGTTAGGGTTAGTGTTAGGGTTAGGGTTAGGGTAAGTGTTTGGGTTAGAGTTAGGGTTAGGTTTAGGGTTAGGTTTAGGGTTAGGATTAGGGTTCTCTTAGGGTTAGGGTTAGGGTTAGGGTTAGGGTTCTCTTAGGGTTAGGGTTAGGGTTAGGGTTAGGGTTAGGGTTAGGGTTAGGGTTAGGTTTAGTGTTCTCTTAGGGTTAGGGTTAAGGTTACGGTAAGGGTTAGGGTTAGGGTTAGGGTTAGGGTTAGGGTTAGGGTTAGGGTTAGGGTTAGGGTTCACTTAGGGTTAGGGTTAGGGTTAGGGTTAGGGTTAGCGTTAGTGTTAGGGTTAGGGTTAGGGTTCTCTTAGGGTTAGGGTTAGGGTTAGGGTTAGGGTTAGGGTTAGTGTTCTTTTGGGTTTAGGGTTAAGGTTAGGGTTAAGGTTAGGGTTAGGGTTCTCTTAGGGTTAGGGTTCTCTTTGGGTTAGGGTTAGGGTTAGGGTTAGGGTTAGGGTTAGGGTTAGGGTTAGGGTTAGGGTTATGGTTAGGGTTAGCGTTAGGGTTAGGGTTCTCTTCGGGTTAGGGTTAGGATTAGGGTTAGGGTTAGGGTTAGGGTTAGGGTTAGGGTTACTGTTACGGTTAGGGTTAGGATTAGGGTTAGGGTTAGGGTTAGGGTTAGTGTTCTCTTAGGGTTAGGGTAAGGGTTAGGGTTAGGGTTAGGGTTAGGGTTAGGGTTAGGGTTAGGGATAGGTTTATGGTTAGGGATAGTGTTCTCTTAGGGTTAGGGTTAGGTTTAGGGTAAGGGTTAGGGTTAGGGTTAGGGTTATGGATATTGTTAGGATTAGGGTTTTGTGAGGGTTAGAGTTAGGCTTAGGTTTAGGGTTTCGTTAGGTGTAGGGTTATGGCAAGGGTTAGGGTTAGGGTTCGGGTTAGGGTAATGGTTAGGTGTAGCTTTAGGGTTAGGGTTAGGGTTAGGGTTAGGCTTAGGGTTAGGCTTAGGGTTAGGCTTAGGGTTAGGGTTCTATTAGGGTTAGGGTTAGGGTTAGGGTTAGGATTAGGGTTAGTGCTAGAGTTAGTGTTAGTGTTCTCTTAGGGTTAGGGTTAGGGTTTGGGTTAGGGTAAGGGTTTGGGTTAGAGTTAGGTTTAGGTTTAGGGTTAGGTTTAGGGTTAGGGTTAGGATTAGGGTTAGTGCTAGGGTTAGTGTTAGTGTTCTCTTAGGGTTAGGGTTACGGTTAGGGTTAGGGTTAGGGTAAGGGTTTGGGTTACAGTTAGGTTTAGGTTTAGGGTTAGGTTTAAGGTTAGGATTAGGGTTCTCTTAGGGTTAGGGTTAGGGTTAGGGTTAGGGTTAGGGTTCTCTTAGGGTTAGGGTTAGGGTTAGGGTTAGGGTTAGGGTTAGGGTTAGGGTTAGGGTTAGGGTTAGGGTTAGGGTTAGGGTTAGGGTTAGGGTTAGTGTTCTCTTAGGGTTAGGGTTAGGGTTCTCTTAGGGTTAGGGTTAGGGTTAGGGTTAGGTTTAGGTTTAGGTTTAGGGTTAGGCTTAGGGTTAGGCTTAGGGTTAGGGTTCTATTAGTTTTAGGGTTAGGGTTAGGGTTAGGGTTAGGATTAAGGTTAGGGTT
>NW_028181443.1:487500-490000 GCF_964211825.1 Aythya ferina
AAGGGTTTGGGTTAGAGTTAGGTTTAGGTTTAGGGTTAGGTTTAGGGTTAGGATTAGGGTTCTCTTAGGGTTAGGGTTAGGGTTAGGGTTAGGGTTAGGGTTAGGGTTAGGGTTCTCTTAGGGTTAGGGTTAGGGTTATGGTTAGGATTAGGTTTAGTGTTAGGGTTAGTGTTAGTGTTCTCTTAGGGTTAGGGTTAGGGTTAGGGTTAGGGTAAGGGTTTGGGTTAGAGTTAGGGTTAGGTTTAGGGTTAGGTTTAGGGTTAAGATTAGGGTTCTCTTAGGGTTAGGGTTAACGTTAGGGTTAGGGTTAGGGTTAGGGTTAGGGTTATTGTTCTCTTAGGGTTAGGGTTAGGGTTTTAGGGTTAGGGTTAGGGTTAGAATTAGGGTTACAGTTAGGGTTAGGTTTAGGGTTAGGGTTGGGGTTAGGGTTAGGGTTAGGGTTAGTGTTAGGGTTAGGGTTAGGGTTAGGGTTAGGGTTAGGGTTACGGTTAGGGTTAGGGTTCGGGTTAGTTTAAGGGTTAGGTTTAGGGTTAGTGTTCTCTTAGGGTTAGGGTTAGTGTTAGGGTTAGTGTTAGGGTTAGTGTTAGGGTTAGGTTTAGGGTTAGGGTTAGGGTTAGGGTTAGGGTTAGGGTTAGGGTTAGGGTTAGGGTTAGGGTTTTGGTTTGGGTTAGGGTTAGGGTTAGGGTTAGGGTTAGGGTTAGGGTTAGGGTTAGGGTTAGGGTTAGGGTTAGGGTTAGGGTTAGCGTTAGCGTTAGGGTTAGGTTTCTCTTAGGGTTAGGGTTAGGGTTAGGGTTAGGGTTAGGGTTAGGGTTAGGGTTAGGGTTAGGGTTAGGGTTAGGGTTAGGGTTAGGGTTAGGGTTAGCGTTACTGTTAGGGTTAGGGTTCTTTTAGGGTTGGGTTAGGGTTAGGGTTAGGGTTAGGTTTAGGGTTAGTGTTCTTTTGGGTTAAGGGTTAAGGTTAGGGTTAAGGTTAGGGTTAGGGTTAGGGTTCTCTTAGGGTTAGTGTTCTCTTAGGGTTAGGGTTAGGGTTAGGGTTAGGGTTAGGGTTAGGGTTAGGCTTAGGCTTAGGCTTAGGCTTAGGCTTAGGCTTAGGGTTAGGCTTAAAGTTAGGCTTACGGTTAGGGTTACGGTTAGGGTTAGGGTTAGGGTTAGGGTTAGGGTTAGGGTTAGGGATAGGGTTAGGGTTAGGGTTAGGGTTAGGGTTAGGGTTAGGGTTAGGGTTAGGGTTAGGGTAAGGGTTTGGGTTAGATTTAGGTTTAGGTTTAGGTTTAGGGTTAGGGTTAGGTTTAGTGTTCTCTTAGGGTTAGGGTTAGGGTTAGGCATAGGGTTAGGGTTAGGGTTAGGGTTAGGGTTAGGGTAAGGTTTTGGGTTAGAGCTAGGGTTAGGTTTAGGGTTAGGATTAGGGTTCTCTTAGGGTTAGGGTTAGGGTTAGGGTTAGGGTTCTCTTAGGGTTAGGGTTAGGGTTAGGGTTAGGGTTAGGGTTAGGGTTAGGTTTAGTGTTCTCGTAGGGTTAGGTTAAGGTTAGGGTTAGGGTTAGGGTTAGGGTTAGGGTTAGGGTTAGGGTTAGGGTTAGGGTTAGGGTTAGGGTTAGGGTTAGGGTTAGGGTTAGGGTTAGGGTTAGGGTTCACTTAGGGTTAGGGTTCTCTTAGGGTTAGGGTTAGCGTTAGTGTTAGAGTTAGGGTTAGGGTTAGGGTTAGGGTTAGGGTTAGTGTTCTCTTAGGGTTAGGGTTAGGGTTCTCTTAGGGTTAGGGTTAGGGTTAGGGTTAGGGTTAGGGTAAGGGTTAGGGTTAGGGTTAGGGTTAGGGTTAAAGTTAGGGTTAGGGTTAGGGTTAGGGTTAGGGTTAGGGTTAGGGTTAGGGTTAGGGTTAGGGTTAGTGTTAGCGTTAGGGTTAGGGTTAGGTTTCTCTTAGGGTTAGGGTTAGGGTTAGGGTTAGGGTTAGGGTTAGGTTAAGTGTTCTCTTAGGGTTAGGCTTAAAGTTAGGCTTACGGTTAGGGTTAGGGTTAGGGTTAGGGTTAGGGTTAGGGTTAGGGTTAGGGTTAGGGTTAGGGTTAGGGTAAGGATTTGGGTTAGATTTAGGTTTAGGTTTAGGTTTAGGGTTAGGGTTAGGTTTAGTGTTCTCTTAGGGTTAGGGTTAGGGTTAGGCATAGGGTTAGTGTTAGGGTTAGGGTTAGGGTTAGGGTTAGGGTTAGGGTTCTCTTAGGGTTAGGTTTAGGGTTATGGTTAGGATTAGGGTTAGTGCTAGAGTTAGTGTTAGTGTTCTCTTAGGGTTAGGGTTAGGGTTAGGGTTAGGGTTAGGGTTAGGGTTAGGGTAAGGGTTTGGGTTAGAGTTAGGGTTAGGTTTAGGGTTAGGTTTAGGGTTAGGATTAGGGTTCTCTTAGGGTTACGGTTAGGGTTAGGGTTAGGGTTAGGGTTCTCTTAGGGTTAGGGTTAGGTTTAGGGTTAGGGTTAGCGTTAGTGTTAGGGTTAGGGTTAGGGTTAGGGTTAGGGTTAGTGTTCTCTT
>NW_028181443.1:507500-512500 GCF_964211825.1 Aythya ferina
GGGTTAGGGTTAGGGTTAGGGTTAGGGTTAGGGTTAGGGTTAGGGTTAGTGTTCTCTTGTTAGGGTTAGGGTTCGTGTTAGGGTTAGGGTTAGGGTTAGGGTTAGGGTTAGGTTTAGGGTTAGGGTTAGGGTTAGGATTAGGGTTAGGGTTAGGGTTAGGGTTAGGGTAATGGTTAGGTGTAGCGTTAGGGTTAGGGTTATGTTTAGGGTTAGGGTTAGGGTTAGGGTTAGGGTTAGGGTTAGGGTTACGGTTAGGGTTAGGGTTAGGGTTAGGGTTAGTGATAGGGTTAGGCTTAGGCTTAGGGTTAGGTTTAGGGTTAGGGTTCTCCTAGGGTTAGGGTTAGTGTTAGGGTTAGTGTTAGGGTTAGGGTTAGGGTTAGGGTTAGGGTTAAGTTTAGGATTAGTGTTGTCTTAGGGTTAGGGTTAGGGTTAGGGTTAGGATTAGAGTTAGGTTTAGGATTAGTGTTCTCTTAGGGTTAGGGTTAGGGTTAGGATTAGAATTAGTGTTAGGGTTATGGTTAGGGTTAGGTTTAGCGTTAGGGGTAGGGTAAGGGTTAGGGTTAGGTTTAGGGTTAGGGTTAGGGTTAGTGTTACGGTTAGTGTTAGGGTTAGAGTTAGGGTTAGAGTTAGGGTTAGTGTTAGGTTTACGGTTAGGGTTAGGGTTAGGGTTAGGGTTAGGGTTCTCTTAGGTTTAGGGTTAGGTTTAGGGTTAGTGATCTCTTAGGTTTAGGTTTAGGGATAGGGTAAGGTTAGGGTTAGGGTTAGAGTTAGTGTTCTCTTAGGGTTAGGGGTAGGGTTAGGGTTAGGGTTAGGGTTAGAGTTCTCTTAGGGTTAGGGTTAGGGTTAGGGTTAGGGTTAGGGTTAGGGTTAGGGTTAGGGTTAGGTTAGGGTTAGGATTAGGGTTAGGGTTAGGGTTAAGGTTAGAGTTCTCTTAGGGTTAGGGTTAGTGTTCTCTTAGGGTTAGGGTTCTCGTAGGGTTAGGGTTAGGGTTAGGGTTAGTGTTAGGCTTAGGGTTAGGGTTAGGGTTAGGGTTAGGTTTAGGGTTAGGGTTAGGGTTAGGATTAGGGTTAGGGTTAGGGTAAGGGTTAGGGTTCTCTTAGGGTTAGGGTTAGCGTTAGTGTTAGGGTTAGGGTTAGGGTTCTCTTAGGGTTAGGGTTAGGGTTAGGGTTAGGGTTAGGGTTAGGGTTAGGGTTAGGGTTAGTGTTCTTTTGAGTTTAGGGTTAAGGTTAGGCTTAAGGTTAGGGTTAGGGTTAGGGTTCTCTTAGGGTTAGGTTTCTCTTTGGGTTAGGGTTAGGGTTAGGGTTAGGATTAGGGTTAGGGTTAGGGTTAGAGTTAGTGTTCTCTTAGGGATAGGGTTAGGGTTAGGGTTAGGGTTAGGGTTAGGTTTAGGGTAAGGGTTTGGGTTAGATTTAGGTTTAGGTTTAGGTTTAGGGTTAGGGTTAGGTTTAGTGTTCTCTTAGGGTTAGGGTTAGGGTTAGGCATAGGGTTAGGGTTAGGGTTAGGGTTAGGGTTAGGGTTAGGTTTAGTGTTCTCTTAGGGTTAGGTTAAGGTTAGGGTTAGGGTTAGGGTTCTCTTAGGGTTAGGGTTAGGGTTAGGGTTAGGGTTCACTTAGGGTTAGGGTTAGGGTTAGGGTTAGGGTTAGGGTTAGGGTTAGGGTTAGGATTAGGGTTAGTGTTCTTTTGGGTTTAGGGTTAAGGTTAGGGTTAAGGTTAGGGTTAGGGTTAGGGTTCTCTTAGGGTTAGGTTTCTCTTTGGGTTAGGGTTAGGGTTAGGGTTAGGGTTAGGATTAGGGTTAGGGTTAGGGTTAGAGTTAGTGTTCTCTTAGGGATAGGGTTAGGGTTAGGGTTAGGGTTAGGGTTAGGGTTAGGGTTAGGGTTAGGGTTAGGGTTAGGGTTAGGGTAAGGGTTTGGGTTAGAGTTAGGGTTAGGATTAGGGTTAGGTTTAGGGTTAGGATTAGGGTTCTCTTAGGGTTAGGGTTAGGGTTAGGGTTAGGGTTCTCTTAGGGTTAGGGTTAGGGTTAGGGTTAGGGTTAGGGTTAGGGTTAGGTTTAGTGTTCTCTTAGGGTTAGGTTAAGGTTAGGGTTAGGGTTAGGGTTATCTTAGGGTTAGGGTTAAGGTTAGGGTTAGGGTTAGGGTTCACTTAGAGTTAGGGTTGGGGTTAGGGTTAGGGTTAGCGTTAGTGTTAGTGTTAGGGTTAGGGTTCTCTTAGGGTTAGGGTTAGGGTTAGGGTTAGGGTTAGGGTTAGGGTTAGGGTTAGGGTTAGTGTTCTTTTGAGTTTAGGGTTAAGGTTAGGCTTAAGGTTAGGGTTAGGGTTAGGGTTCTCTTAGGGTTAGGTTTCTCTTTGGGTTAGGGTTAGGGTTAGGGTTAGGATTAGGGTTAGGGTTAGGGTTAGAGTTAGTGTTCTCTTAGGGATAGGGTTAGGGTTAGGGTTAGGGTTAGGGTTAGGTTTAGGGTAAGGGTTTGGGTTAGATTTAGGTTTAGGTTTAGGTTTAGGGTTAGGGTTAGGTTTAGTGTTCTCTTAGGGTTAGGGTTAGGGATAGGGTTAGGGTTAGGGTTAGGGTTAGGGTTAGGGTTAGGGTTAGGGTTAGGGTTAGGGTAAGGGTTTGGGTTAGAGTTAGGGTTAGGATTAGGTTTAGGTTTAGGGTTAGGATTAGGGTTCTCTTAGGGTTAGGGTTAGGGTTAGGGTTAGGGTTAGGGTTCTCTTAGGGTTAGGGTTAGGGTTAGGGTTAGGGTTAGGGTTAGGGTTAGGTTTAGTGTTCTCTTAGGGTTAGGTTAAGGTTAGGGTTAGGGTTAGGGTTATCTTAGGGTTAGGGTTAGGGTTAGGGTTAGGGTTAGGGTTCACTTAGAGTTAGGGTTGGGGTTAGGGTTAGGGTTAGCGTTAGGGTTAGGGTTAGGGTTAGGGTTCTCTTAGGGTTAGGGTTAGGGTTAGGGTTAGGGTTAGGGTTAGGGTTAGGGTTAGTGTTCTTTTGAGTTTAGGGTTAAGGTTAGGCTTAAGGTTAGGGTTAGGGTTAGGGTTCTCTTAGGGTTAGGTTTCTCTTTGGGTTAGGGTTAGGGTTAGGGTTAGGATTAGGGTTAGGGTTAGGGTTAGAGTTAGTGTTCTCTTAGGGATAGGGTTAGGGTTAGGGTTAGGGTTAGGGTTAGGTTTAGGGTAAGGGTTTGGGTTAGATTTAGGTTTAGGTTTAGGTTTAGGGTTAGGGTTAGGTTTAGTGTTCTCTTAGGGTTAGGGTTAGGGTTAGGCATAGGGTTAGGGTTAGGGTTAGGGTTAGGGTTAGGGTTAGGTTTAGTGTTCTCTTAGGGTTAGGTTAAGGTTAGGGTTAGGGTTAGGGTTCTCTTAGGGTTAGGGTTAGGGTTAGGGTTAGGGTTAGGGTTCACTTAGGGTTAGGGTTAGGGTTAGGGTTAGGGTTAGGGTTAGGATTAGGGTTAGTGTTCTTTTGGGTTTAGGGTTAAGGTTAGGGTTAAGGTTAGGGTTAGGGTTAGGGTTCTCTTAGGGTTAGGTTTCTCTTTGGGTTAGGGTTAGGGTTAGGGTTAGGATTAGGGTTAGGGTTAGGGTTAGAGTTAGTGTTCTCTTAGGGATAGGGTTAGGGTTAGGGTTAGGGTTAGGGTTAGGGTTAGGGTTAGGGTTAGGGTTAGGGTTAGGGTTAGGGTAAGGGTTTGGGTTAGAGTTAGGGTTAGGATTAGGGTTAGGTTTAGGGTTAGGATTAGGGTTCTCTTAGGGTTAGGGTTAGGGTTAGGGTTAGGGTTCTCTTAGGGTTAGGGTTAGGGTTAGGGTTAGGGTTAGGGTTAGGGTTAGGTTTAGTGTTCTCTTAGGGTTAGGTTAAGGTTAGGGTTAGGGTTAGGGTTATCTTAGGGTTAGGGTTAGGGTTAGGGTTAGGGTTAGGGTTCACTTAGAGTTAGGGTTGGGGTTAGGGTTAGGGTTAGCGTTAGTGTTAGGGTTAGGGTTAGGGTTCTCTTAGGGTTAGGGTTAGGGTTAGGGTTAGGGTTAGGGTTAGGGTTAGGGTTAGGGTTAGTGTTCTTTTGAGTTTAGGGTTAAGGTTAGGCTTAAGGTTAGGGTTAGGGTTAGGGTTCTCTTAGGGTTAGGTTTCTCTTTCGGTTAGGGTTAGGGTTAGGGTTAGGATTAGGGTTAGGGTTAGGGTTAGAGTTAGTGTTCTCTTAGGGATAGGGTTAGGGTTAGGGTTAGGGTTAGGGTTAGGTTTAGGGTAAGGGTTTGGGTTAGATTTAGGTTTAGGTTTAGGTTTAGGGTTAGGGTTAGGTTTAGTGTTCTCTTAGGGTTAGGGTTAGGGATAGGGTTAGGGTTAGGGTTAGGGTTAGGGTTAGGGTTAGGGTTAGGGTTAGGGTTAGGGTTAGGGTAAGGGTTTGGGTTAGAGTTAGGGTTAGGATTAGGTTTAGGTTTAGGGTTAGGATTAGGGTTCTCTTAGGGTTAGGGTTAGGGTTAGGGTTAGGGTTCTCTTAGGGTTAGGGTTAGGGTTAGGGTTAGGGTTAGGGTTAGGGTTAGGTTTAGTGTTCTCTTAGGGTTAGGTTAAGGTTAGGGTTAGGGTTAGGGTTATCTTAGGGTTAGGGTTAGGGTTAGGGTTAGGGTTAGGGTTCACTTAGAGTTAGGGTTGGGGTTAGGGTTAGGGTTAGGTTTAGTGTTCTCTTAGGGTTAGGTTAAGGTTAGGGTTAGGGTTAGGGTTATCTTAGGGTTAGGGTTAGGGTTAGGGTTAGGGTTAGGGTTAGGGTTAGGTTTAGTGTTCTCTTAGGGTTAGGTTAAGGTTAGGGTTAGGGTTAGGGTTCTCTTAGGGTTAGGGTTAGGGTTAGGGTTAGGGTTAGGGTTAGGGTTAGGTTTAGTGTTCTCTTAGGGTTAGGTTAAGGTTAGGGTTAGGGTTAGGGTTATCTTAGGGTTAGGGATAGGGTTAGGGTTAGGGTTAGGGTTAGGGTTAGGTTTAGGGTAAGGGTTTGGGTTAGATTTAGGTTTAGGTTTAGGTTTAGGGTTAGGGTTAGGTTTAGTGTTCTCTTAGGGTTAGGG
>NW_028181443.1:517500-520000 GCF_964211825.1 Aythya ferina
TTAGGTTTAGGGTTAGGATTAGGGTTCTCTTAGGGTTAGGGTTAGGGTTAGGGTTAGGGTTCTCTTAGGGTTAGGGTTAGGGTTAGGGTTAGGGTTAGGGTTAGGGTTAGGTTTAGTGTTCTCTTAGGGTTAGGTTAAGGTTAGGGTTAGGGTTAGGGTTATCTTAGGGTTAGGGTTAGGGTTAGGGTTAGGGTTAGGGTTCACTTAGAGTTAGGGTTGGGGTTAGGGTTAGGGTTAGCGTTAGGGTTAGGGTTAGGGTTAGGGTTCTCTTAGGGTTAGGGTTAGGGTTAGGGTTAGGGTTAGGGTTAGGGTTAGGGTTAGTGTTCTTTTGAGTTTAGGGTTAAGGTTAGGCTTAAGGTTAGGGTTAGGGTTAGGGTTCTCTTAGGGTTAGGTTTCTCTTTGGGTTAGGGTTAGGGTTAGGGTTAGGATTAGGGTTAGGGTTAGGGTTAGAGTTAGTGTTCTCTTAGGGATAGGGTTAGGGTTAGGGTTAGGGTTAGGGTTAGGTTTAGGGTAAGGGTTTGGGTTAGATTTAGGTTTAGGTTTAGGTTTAGGGTTAGGGTTAGGTTTAGTGTTCTCTTAGGGTTAGGGTTAGGGTTAGGCATAGGGTTAGGGTTAGGGTTAGGGTTAGGGTTAGGGTTAGGTTTAGTGTTCTCTTAGGGTTAGGTTAAGGTTAGGGTTAGGGTTAGGGTTCTCTTAGGGTTAGGGTTAGGGTTAGGGTTAGGGTTAGGGTTCACTTAGGGTTAGGGTTAGGGTTAGGGTTAGGGTTAGGGTTAGGATTAGGGTTAGTGTTCTTTTGGGTTTAGGGTTAAGGTTAGGGTTAAGGTTAGGGTTAGGGTTAGGGTTCTCTTAGGGTTAGGTTTCTCTTTGGGTTAGGGTTAGGGTTAGGGTTAGGATTAGGGTTAGGGTTAGGGTTAGAGTTAGTGTTCTCTTAGGGATAGGGTTAGGGTTAGGGTTAGGGTTAGGGTTAGGGTTAGGGTTAGGGTTAGGGTTAGGGTTAGGGTTAGGGTAAGGGTTTGGGTTAGAGTTAGGGTTAGGATTAGGGTTAGGTTTAGGGTTAGGATTAGGGTTCTCTTAGGGTTAGGGTTAGGGTTAGGGTTAGGGTTCTCTTAGGGTTAGGGTTAGGGTTAGGGTTAGGGTTAGGGTTAGGGTTAGGTTTAGTGTTCTCTTAGGGTTAGGTTAAGGTTAGGGTTAGGGTTAGGGTTATCTTAGGGTTAGGGTTAGGGTTAGGGTTAGGGTTAGGGTTCACTTAGAGTTAGGGTTGGGGTTAGGGTTAGGGTTAGCGTTAGTGTTAGGGTTAGGGTTAGGGTTCTCTTAGGGTTAGGGTTAGGGTTAGGGTTAGGGTTAGGGTTAGGGTTAGGGTTAGGGTTAGTGTTCTTTTGAGTTTAGGGTTAAGGTTAGGCTTAAGGTTAGGGTTAGGGTTAGGGTTCTCTTAGGGTTAGGTTTCTCTTTCGGTTAGGGTTAGGGTTAGGGTTAGGATTAGGGTTAGGGTTAGGGTTAGAGTTAGTGTTCTCTTAGGGATAGGGTTAGGGTTAGGGTTAGGGTTAGGGTTACGTTTAGGGTAAGGGTTTGGGTTAGATTTAGGTTTAGGTTTAGGTTTAGGGTTAGGGTTAGGTTTAGTGTTCTCTTAGGGTTAGGGTTAGGGATAGGGTTAGGGTTAGGGTTAGGGTTAGGGTTAGGGTTAGGGTTAGGGTTAGGGTTAGGGTTAGGGTAAGGGTTTGGGTTAGAGTTAGGGTTAGGATTAGGTTTAGGTTTAGGGTTAGGATTAGGGTTCTCTTAGGGTTAGGGTTAGGGTTAGGGTTAGGGTTCTCTTAGGGTTAGGGTTAGGGTTAGGGTTAGGGTTAGGGTTAGGGTTAGGTTTAGTGTTCTCTTAGGGTTAGGTTAAGGTTAGGGTTAGGGTTAGGGTTATCTTAGGGTTAGGGTTAGGGTTAGGGTTAGGGTTAGGGTTCACTTAGAGTTAGGGTTGGGGTTAGGGTTAGGGTTAGGTTTAGTGTTCTCTTAGGGTTAGGTTAAGGTTAGGGTTAGGGTTAGGGTTATCTTAGGGTTAGGGTTAGGGTTAGGGTTAGGGTTAGGGTTAGGGTTAGGTTTAGTGTTCTCTTAGGGTTAGGTTAAGGTTAGGGTTAGGGTTAGGGTTCTCTTAGGGTTAGGGTTAGGGTTAGGGTTAGGGTTAGGGTTAGGGTTAGGTTTAGTGTTCTCTTAGGGTTAGGTTAAGGTTAGGGTTAGGGTTAGGGTTATCTTAGGGTTAGGGATAGGGTTAGGGTTAGGGTTAGGGTTAGGGTTAGGTTTAGGGTAAGGGTTTGGGTTAGATTTAGGTTTAGGTTTAGGTTTAGGGTTAGGGTTAGGTTTAGTGTTCTCTTAGGGTTAGGGTTAGGGTTAGGCATAGGGTTAGGGTTAGGGTTAGGGTTAGGGTTAGGGTTAGGTTTAGTGTTCTCTTAGGGTTAGGTTAAGGTTAGGGTTAGGGTTAGGGTTCTCTTAGGGTTAGGGTTAGGGTTAGGGTTAGGGT